>NW_026092408.1:0-7025 GCF_024586455.1 Bactrocera neohumeralis | reverse complement strand
GGCCCAGTGATCGTAAGAAAATAATAGATTTAATTGATTTTGCTGTAATCAAAAATATAGATAGATCGCACATAACAGCTGATAAGTACATGTACTGATCTTTCTTCTGATCACTCTCCTGTACTAATAAAGTTATGTGAACAACCCATATTCGTTAATCCAAAAGTGGGTCTAACTTCTTATAAAACGAATTGGCTAAAATACAAAAACTACGTCAGTAGCCACATAAATATTGAGTACAAAATAAATTCAGGAAGAGATATTGGCGAAAGCATAAGAGAAGTCAATGATATAATGACCAGCGCAGCTGTCTTAGCAACACCAAATAAAAGCTATAAGCCGCTTGGTTTCAGAAAAATCTCTAACAGAGAAATATAAATGCTTGCAAATGAAAAAAGCCGTGCAAGACGTGAATGGCAGATAAATCGTTCCCCTTCCACTCAGCTTCAATTAAAATCTGCTGTACGTAAATTAAAAAAGCGCTTAAACGTGAGGAAGAATTGAACACCGAAATGTATATAAAGAAGCTGTGTCCAAATTCAAACAAGAAAAATTCCCTTTGGATAACCCAAAAGTCCATGAAGCCACCAACTGGCTCCAACATGCCTATACGAGACTTGGGTGGAAATTGGGCTCGAAGTGACGAGGAAAAGGCTAATTGCTTTGCAAATCACCTAGAAAAGGTATTTCAACCCATTTTGCCAAAGAACAACTTTAAGCTGTCAATCTTACCCAACACAGCTAAAGAGTCGCTCGAGTCTCTTAAGACTTCACCTTCTGAAATTATTGGTATCATCAAAGAACTTAATACAAAAAAGTAGCCGGGACATGATAAAATTCCCCCAAAAATGCTAATTGGGTTACCAATTATTGCTGTAGAGGTGCTCTCTTTGCTCTTCAATGCGGATACTATTCAATTTCATGGAAAAAGTCACAGATTATCTTGTTGGATGAACCTGGGAAAGACTTAACACAGCTGTCTTCATACAGACCAATCAGTCTTTTACCCTGTCTTTCTAAAGTATTTGAAAAGTATTACTATCAAGGATGTCTCCTTGCCTCCACAAAAATAATACAATACCAATGCATCAATTCGGTTTTCGTGCGAAACATGGCACAATAGAGCAAGTAAATAGAATTACTAACGAGATAAGAAAAGCATTTGAGCACAGGGAGTACTGTTCAGCAATATTTCTAGATGTAGCTCAGGCGTTTGATAAGGTGTGGTACGAAGGTCTTTCATATAAGATTAAAAACAATTCTACCTTTAGAATTGGAGTCTTATTTAAAAAATAGAAATGTTATGGTAAATGTGGGAGATTTCATATCTGATGTACGTATGTATTAATTTCAACTTTTGCGGACGACACAGCTATAGTGAGCCGTAACAAATGCCACATTTTAGCATCAAGAATATTAGCGAAACATTTACGATCTGTCGAAGAATGGCTAGCGAACTGGCGTATAAATTTGAATGAACAGAAGTGTAAGCAGAGAATGTTAAGTATAGAGAAGGTGCAGATTCGACTGCGAACATTTGACAGATTCAGATCAAGGAATTCGCCGCATTTGTTAACATTGTAGGTCGGAATTAGCCTTGCAATTTTAACATTTTTAACTGTTCTCCACATATTCAACAAAGAATATGAGAGAAAGAAATATATGTAAGTATTTTCGGCATATGATGGCATGGCATATATGCCAAAGCAGGTAATATGAAGAGAGATAAATATATTAACATGCCCATGACGATTTTCGTTTTGCTTGTTTTATATTTTATTTCATTTTGAATAGCGAAAAATGTGTACAAAACACGCCTCTCACACAGAGAACATAAACAAATTTTTTATGTTCTTGTCTCACATGCCCAAGAATATGAAGAGACATAAAAATATGTACTTATGTATACATGCTCCTTATGATGCTCCCAACAACAGCATTGTGATATTTTCATGCTTCAATTTTTCTTTCAACTTGGGAATCGCAATGTATGCAATTATGTATGCTTTGCGTTTTGCCGTCGGCAATTCAATATTGATATGTAAACATAATTATGATATGAGTATATTTTGTATGAATGCATGCATAGTAATATTTAAGTCAATTTGGACTTGCATATTTAATAATTTTCTTTGATTTTTACATAATATACTATTCTAATAAATATTTTTGTATTATATTATATTTCCTACTAATAGAAATTAAATTTATCACAACAATTTATATATATGTATGTATGTGTGCATGTAAGTACATCTTCTATCATATTAATCTTATGTCTCTGCACATGCTCATATCATAATCTTATTATGTATACGCATGTGCGCATTCAGAAATTCAAATCATGATTTTATCACTTATCAATATAATGTGTTACATGCGCGCGCATTGATCTGCATGTTCATACATTCATATATACTTATATGTACATATATTTGCATACATTGCCGAACAAATAATGCACAAGCATACAAACATACATATGCGTACACATGTGAATATGTCACCAACAAAAAATTTAAGCATAGTTCTACAAAAACAACAATTGTCTAAATAGCATAAGCACCACAAGTCAATATGGCAGTCGAATTGGCGAAGGCCAAATGTAGTAAATTTTACAACAAAAACGATTTCATTCATAAACGCAGGCGCATATGCCACAAGCGACCTCGCTTCATTCATAAAAACAGACGCCGTAACATCTCCCCGAGCATGCCTTTGCCTACAAGCGTCTTTTCGCGACGATGGCAAAAGCTAAAAATCATAAATTGAACAACTTTCTGATGCTTCTTCACAGAAAGAAGTGACAAAAGTGGCAACATAGCCGTTGTCGATTTACAATATGTGTCTAAAATATTTTTCCGTGACTCGCAAAAATCTGCGTCGATATGTATTCACGCTCATACATATGCACACATATTTACGCTGGTTTGTTGGCGGAGCTGTACAGCGGCAAGGGAAGCGGTGACAATTGGCGGCCCTTCGTTTATTTTTTTCGGCACAGCTTGGATATTCTATCATCACAAAAGTGCTGAACACAATGAGCGCGACAGACTGCAAGCGACATTTGTCAAATATTAGAATACACACGTTCTTTGGGACACATTTATTGAGGCAGCTTCACAACTATATAACTGTTTCCATAAGAACGTGTGTATTCGCACTCAATGTGTTCAGCACTTGACTCTTTGACAAAACGCAAGTTTCGGCCATTGGTTGACCGTGACAACGGAGATGCGAATGAAGCGTGCGACACTTGTTATTATGAATGTATGTATGTACATATCTATATGGCTCGCATTTTCTTTCGTAAACATACAGACAAATGTGCGAAAGAAATAATATAAATATGTACATACGCATGTGTCATAGAAATTCTATTGGTACAAATATGGAAATGATAACGAAATAATGCGAATATGCATATTTCATGAAGGTCATTCATTTTTTTTAAGAAATGGAAGGAATGAATGGAAGTGTTTATATGAGCACATTTAAGTTCATTTTATAATAGACGAAATTAATATAATTATTTGAAATAATAATTTATTTAAAATTATTTTTTATTTAATTTTATCACATACAATTTTTACCATTTTTCGGAAAACAATGGTTCTTATAACACAAAGTAATCACGCATATGTGACAATGGTTCATATAATTCAATATAAGCATGCATATGTCACTCAGAGAATGCTTTTTTACATTCTCTGTGTGACTTTATATATTTTGTATATTTTTCTACAAAGCAATTCTCTTTATTTATTCTCAGTCATTTTACATATATTTCTGCCACCGCACGTGCTCAATTCTGCTAAATAGCCAGAGCACGGCGAATTCCTTGATCTGATTCTATTAGCACTGTTAGCCGCGCAATCGAACCGTCATACAGAATTCAATTTGCACCTTCTCTATACTTTTAAGTTCTCTGGTGTAAGCATATTACATTTTCGCTAAGACCAAAAATGTGCCCGGCAGTAAAAATAAACAATATTTTAGTACCCCAAGCGAACGAAGTAACATATCTTGGTATTCACCTCGATAGAAGGCTCATGTGGAGAAAACACATCTCTAGTAAAATAATATTAATGAAGATTAGAGCTGCAAATTTAAATTGGCTTTTAAATAAAAACTCCAAACTTAGCCTAGACAACAAAGTACTTTTATATGATGCGGCCATAAAGTCGATTTGGATGTATGGCATTCTACTGTGGGGTACGACCTGTGCAACTAATATTGATATATTACAAAGGTTTCAATCAAAAATGCTTAAACCAATCCTCGCGTTCACCGTGGTACATGCGTAACGAAAATATCCATAAAGACCTTGGTATCCCTATGGTAAAGAAAGAAGTAGAAGACAGCAGAATTAAATATATATCTAAACTCCGAGATCACCCAAACCCTTTGGCTTATGCTTTGGTACATGCCTGCGATCAAACACGCCTTAAAAGAAGAGACATGCCTGCATATTAAAGAGCAACGTATCACCAAAACAGCTCAATCACTTGCTTGAGCCTGTCTAGTTTTTAAATAGATTTTAGATTTTATAACTTATTGTTAGGCTTTAAGAAAAAGCAGATCCAATAAATAAAATAATTCAAAAAAAAAATTATTAATTTGATGACTTCTTTTGTAATGTGATGCTTAGTAGTATTAATTTTCAATTAAAAATATTTTTTAAATTTATTAATTGAGAGCTAAAAGGCTTAATTCATTTTATTAACTACTGAAGTTCAAAAGTCAGTTGTTTTACCGTGCGATCCTGTACTGTGATAAAGTCTCAAGTCTCTAAATTTGAGATTTTAAGTTACAGACAATTTTTGAGACTTGAGACGATTTTGCTATTCTGTAAGTGACAGTCACAATATCTATTACATTTCATTATTCAGAGATGTTTTTACACTTGAATGAAAATAAATATGTCGATAACATATATTAAATTTTCTATAGCATAGTCAAAAAACATAATTATCAATTAAAATAAAATATATGTTGACTTTGTTTCATAATATTTACGAAATTTATGTAAAATGAATTTATTTTTAAACTTTTCGTGTTTGAGTTGCTTACAAAATATAAAAAACGACCATCGATTAATATCTATGATGATCTCTATTCAGTATATTCAAAATGGCAGACAAGAGTTCTTTTAGTTTTGTGACCTGCTAACTATAAGGTCTCAAATTTGAGGCAATGTTTTGAGACTAACGCTAGAGACTGTTTATAGTATTTTCGGACCGACATTGAAAATGTGTCTTTCAACGTGTGTTTTCGATGAGTTTCCACTGACAACTATCAATAGCGGCATTCTCTTGCTCTGCAAGATTGCACGATGACACGAAATGCAAAAATCCTATGCCTACTTCAGCTTTATCGAGTCTGCGAACTCAGCTGCTACCAACAAACAAGGCAACGGTGAGAAGGATGAGTCATCGCAGCGACCAATTGAGCAGCACCATAAGCAGAGCTTACAAAAAGCTAAAGCAGAAGAGAACGGCAGTCAACAACGGCCAGCAGCAAACGTGATCACACCAACAACTAAGCAGGTACCAGCAAGTACGCAGGCAGCGAAGAACAACATAAAACAAGGTGAGAATGTACCAACAAAAAGGCCAGTCTGTACAAACTGGCATTGACCGCTACATTAACATAAAAAGGAAACTAAGTCCTTCAAGGTCAGCGGTCAATCCTAAAACATTTCAAGGCGGTACACCAATTAAGAATAAACCGGAAGTTTTAAATGGCAATAGATTTGCCTTACTAAGCAATGGATCAGACAATGATGCGAAGGGTACCACCACAGTCGTTAATACCAAACTACCTCCAATAATCTGCGCGAGCGTAACAGTTATGCTCTCGTTGCTGAATTAAGTAAAATTGTAGGTACTAACAATTTTCATTTAGCGCCTTTGAAAAAAGGCAATATAGATGAAACAAAAATTCAGTCCTACACTGAAAAAATATGGATATAGTTTAATTTTTGTCAAATAAAAACAAGAATTATTATTCGTATCAACTGAAGAGCTTTAAGGGCCTAGTTGTTGTAATCAAGGGTATAGAGTCCGCCGTAGACTCTAGGGAAGTCAAAGAAGCATTGGAAAAATGCGGTTTTGGAATTAATACAGTTGTAAATATATTTAATAGAAACATAGTACCACATCCAATGTTTAAAATTTAATTGTTGCCGAACACAAATCAACATAAAAAAATTAAACACATCCAATATAATATATAATTTGAAATATTTGCTGCATCGTAGAGTAACTGTGGAAGAACCACATAAAAGAAACGGACCGGTACAATGTACTAACAGCCAAGAATATGGGCATAATAAATCAGACTGCACTCTACGCAGTGTTTGTGTGGTATGTGGTGATTTACATCCCACTTCTAATCGCACCCTTAAGAAAGAAGAATTAAATAAAAAATGCAGCAATTGCGGAGGAAATCACACTGCTAACTATAGAGGTTGCCCTGTATATAAAGATTTGAAATCGAAGTTGTCACAGGGCATTCAAGCACGTCGTAACCAAATGTTACAAACACCCCGTAATGAAATTATAGCAATTTCAGAAAAAAGGTCAAATCATATTACTTCTAACAATAGTAATATGTAAGGAAGCTATGCAAATGTGGTGAAAGACAACACTGTACAAATGCAACTGCCGCAAAATCTTCCAAATGGAGGTATTGAAACAATGATTATCGGGCATGTGCTGCAATTCGTTTTCGCATGAAATTGTCAGCGAAATCGTGCTGACATGTGCTGAATTTCACTGATCCGTTTTCGTTTTCGAACATCAAATCGCAACGATTTGGCATGTGCCAGAAATCGAAACCGCCATTTGTTTTCCATTTTGAAATCGTGAAGCTGCGGGCACGCGAATTTATTGAAAAATTGAAGGAAACATTAGAAATGTAAGTATTTTAAATTTGTATTTATTGATATATATTAATTATGCCTTTAAATTTAGGGGCAAGCATAAAACGCCAAGGCAAAACCAAACTTTTAAGTTTTATGG
>NW_026092407.1:2500-5110 GCF_024586455.1 Bactrocera neohumeralis | reverse complement strand
TCTATATAAAATTAATACAATGTATTTTTATATTTCCCCCCTTTTACAGGTTGTTGGGCCGGAAAATTTTGAAAAAATTTTAAGGTTAAAGCATTTTTCTCCCGAAAGCAGGGAAAGAAATAAGATTTCTGTTCATTTTCATTGGTTTTTAGATGAGGAATAAAAAAAGGGTTTTTGGGCCGACGGGGGGAAAGACCGTAAAAATTTAAAAGAAAATTTGCCAAAGAGCCTTAATCAAGAACAAAAAGTTGGGGGGCAAATTCCCTGTTCAAAAAAACGATGCCAGCGGAACCTCCGGGAAAAAAATTTGGGGCTAAAACCGGGGAGGGACCCCCGGGGACTCAATTTCTCCACAAATTGGTCCAACTTTGTGAAGACGATGATACTTTCCAATCTATGGTGGTAGGCATTTCCTTGGATTTGTTCGTAATTCGATACAACAGACTCAAATATATTAAAGATTTGGTGTTGAAGTTATATATCTCATTACGTTATCTTAATGGGAAAGTTTGTTATAATGGAGTAACATTTATTTGTCCTTTAAGACATTTTTAAATGGAAAATTGCGTCTATCGAAATTAGCACTAGGTTCGTGATTTTTTAAATTCTACGGCCGTAAAATTTTGAAAAGCAACGTGATTCAAGACCAAAAAGAGTTAAATCTACCATTTCATGCTTGGGATTATGAACTGAAACTGTTCCATGGTTTTAAACCCAAGGGGGAGCCCACCCCCGCCCCCCCCCCGCCGGGATTGAATTAAGTTAGGGCCAAGCCTTGGGGCCCAAAGTTTTCCCGGAAATTTTTTTTTCCCAATTAAAAAGAAAATTTTAAATTTAAGGGTTTTTAAATAATTTGATAAAAAAAAATTTGAGTGTTTTCTTTTTTTTTTTTTTTTCTGTAATGTTATGACAGTTATTTTACAATATTTAACCAAAAGAAAATTTTAAAAAATTTAGGATTTTTTTTTTTATTTTTATAAAAAAAAAAGATCTTTTTTTAAATAATAAATGAAAGATTTTCACAAAAAAATTTTTTTTGGATTTTCATTTGAATTATATACATATAAAAATACATATATGTTATATAAATAATTTGTTTATTTTCATTCAAAAATTAAAATTAAAAATAAAAAGAAAATAAAAAATGTATTACTGTTTTTGTTGATCTAAGAATATGTAGCTTGAATGTTTGGGTTAAAATTCACAATTTAGAAAATTGGATTTTTTTTTTAAAATTTTTTAAAAATTTTTGGGCCCCAAAAAATTTTTTTTAACCAAAAAAAAATTTTTTTAAAAAAGGGGGGGGGGGCCCCTTTGGGGTTTTGGGGAAGGGAAAAAATTTCCCTTTTGGAAAAAAAAAATTTTTAAAATTTGGGGTTTTTTAAAAAAAATTTTAAAAGGCCTTTTTTTTTTTCCCCAAAAAAAAAATTTTTTTTAAAAAATTTAAAATTTTCCCCTTAATTTAAAAAAAATTTTTGGGTTTAAAAAAAAATTTTTTTTTAAAACCCTTTTTTTAAAAAAATTTTAAAAAAAAAACCCAAAAAAAAATTTTTTAATTTTTTTTTAAAAAATTTTTTTTTTTAAAAATTTTTTAAAAAAAAAGGAATTTTTTTTTTTTAAAAAACCCCCTTTTAAAAAAAATTTTTAAAAATAAAAAAAAAAAAAAATTTTTTTAAAATTTTAAAAAAAATTTTTTTTTTTTTTTAAAAAAAAAAAAATTTTTTAAAAAACCATTAAAAAAAAATTTAAAAATTTAATTTTTTTTTAAAAAAAAAAATTTATAAAAAATTTTTACCCAAAATTTTTAAAAGGGGGGGGCCCCTTTTTTAAACGGGGTTTTTTTTTTTTTTTAAAAAAAAAATTTTTTTTTTTTTTTTTTTTTTAAAAAAAAGGTTTTTTTAAAAAAATTTTAAAATTTTTTTTAAATTTTTTTAAATATTTTTTTTAAAATTTTTTAAAAAAAAAATTTTTAAAAAAAATTTAAAAATTTTTTTAAAAAAAATTTTTAAAAAATTTTTAAAAAAAAATTTTTCCCCTTTTTTTTTTTTTTAAAAAAAAAATTTTTTTTAAAATTTTTTTTGGGAAAATTTTAAAATTTTCATAATAAAAAATTTTTTTTAAAAATTTTTGGAATTTAAAAAAAAATTTTAAAAAAAAAATTTTTAAAAAAAAAAAAAAAGTTAAAATTTTTTAAAAAAAAAAAAAAAAAAAAAAAATTTTAAAAAAAAAAAAAAAAAAAAATAAAAAAAAAATTAAAAAAAAAAAATTTAATTAAAAAAAAAGATTTTTTTTTTAAATTAAAAAAAATTTTAAAAATTTTTTTTAAAAAAAAAATTTTCATTTTTAAAAAAAAAATTTTTTTTCCCTTTTGGGTTTTTTAAAATTTTCCCCCGGTTTTTTTTAACCCCCAAAAAAATTTTAAAAAAAAATTTTTTTTAAAAAAAAAAAAGGGTTTAAAAAATTTTTTTTAAATTTTAAAAAAAAATTTTTTTGGGTTTTTTTTTTTAAAAAATTTTTTTTTTTAAAAATTTTTAAAAAATTCCCCCCCCCCTTTTTTTTTAAAAATTTTCTTTTTCCTTTTTTTTTCCCAAAAAAAATTTTTTTTGGGGC
>NW_026092406.1:0-7094 GCF_024586455.1 Bactrocera neohumeralis | reverse complement strand
ACCCGGGGTTTTTTTTAAAAACCAAGATGAAAAATATCCGAAGATAACGGCGTAACCCAAGGGCCCAGAACCCTTTTTGGCCCGGGGTTTTCCCTTTCTTTAACATACTTCACCGAATATGTTTTGGGCCCGGGATATCGAGGGATAACCAACCCCAAGGTCTTTTTAAAGGTATTTTTGGTTGTTTCCCTTTTCCCCGTTCCCCATAAAAACTAAAAGGGAAAGGGCGAAAAACCCCCTTTAATAGTAAAGGGAAAGGGTCGGTCCCTCAACTCTTCTTGGTGTCCTACCGGGGAACCCAGGCTTCGGGGGCTTATTAGCGCTGAGCTACCAGCGGTTGGGGGACGGGGTACCAGCGGTTCCAGACTGTCAAAGATCATTGGGGGCACAATATCGATGTAAAAGTTCTAGCACCCTTTTGCCCCCGTAGGGTAGCCACCCGTTGGGGGGGTTTTGACAGGCCAAAAGGGCAAAAAAATAAAAATAAAAAAGACGGGGGAAATATCTTCCATCCCGTGTTTTAAATCAAGGTTTAAACACTTGGGAGCGCACACTTGAAGAAAATTTTCCCCACCCTTTAAAAAATCGGGAAAAGATTTTTGGGGTTTTAAATTTTTAAGGGGATATAGAGACCCATGATCTCACATAACTTAAGTAATATATGTTTAAATGTGAATTTTTCGCAGACCGTAAAAATAAAGTTTTAATATCAATTAGAGAGCGGGAGTCTATTTATTTTTTTGCTGAGCCCCCAAAGCGTGTTTTACCGAGATATTTCAAACTCAGTCTGGAAAAGCGGGCAATAGAGGATAAAGTGACAAGATGATTGGGGCCCCTTTTTTTTTTTGGGAAAAAGATGCCAAATTAAACCATTTTTAAAGCCACACCGGGGGAACCCCATTAAAATTCCGGGAGAAACCCCCCAAATTATGGCGAGATTGATTCTGCTAAGGCCAGTATTTCCCGGAGTCCCTGTTAGGTGCACTGTGAGCCAAAAAGATGTTAAGTCGCAAGCCTTGGTTGTTAAAATTTCCAGCTGAGCTCCCCGGGAGGCCTGGAGGACCCAAATGCCCAACAAGAAAAATACGAAAAACCCACCCGGCTTACAGTCGGGGAAATTGGTAAAGGGAGGGCCCTTTCCCACGGTTCCATGGGTTTTAAGGGGGGAATTCCGCCCCCCGGGGACCCATTCCACCCACCCCCGTTAAAAAAACGCAATGATTTGAAATTGAAACTGGGCGAGGGAAAACCCCCTGATAGAAAACCCCACATTTTACTCCCCCTTAACCCTGCTCCATCAAAGAAATATTTAAATGCGGTTTTCCTTCAAGGTTTTCCCCGGCCCTTTATTCCGCCCAGGGCAAAACGAGAAGGGAACCATCGGGAGGTTTTTGGATTAACAGGTTTTTCCCCAGTGTTCTTCAAAAGGACAATGCTTTCCAGCGAATTTTAAAAAATTATTAAATTATTAGTTTAACTAGGCTTAAAAGGGAAAGCAACCATTTTTGTTGAGGGCCCCCCTATTCCAAAAGGCCCCTTTTAAACGGGGTCTAAGGGCAACGGGGGCCATTCCCCTCTCCCGGGATGACCCCGGGGATTCCCCCCAAGATTTTTTCCCAAAATTTTTATAAACCCACACACACAATTATATTTTAAGAAATTATTTTTTATATTTTCTTTTTAAACCCCATCCCTTTTAATTAATACCATATATTTAATTTTTGTTAAAAAATCACTTTTTAAAAAAAATCAAATAATCGATTTCACTTTCTTTTTTTTTTTGATTTGAAAATCACCAACCTTAGGGTTTTTTTATTAACTCGAATTTTGTAAATTTTTTTTGGAAGGGAGCCCTTTTTAAGGGGTGTCGGGTCCGTGGGTTCAAAAAACCCTGGTCGCTGAGAAAATTTTATTCATATATATTTAAAAACCAAATAATATATGGGGAGTTGATTACTAATGACACATTGTATTTCAAATTTAAAGGTAAAAATAATTATAGAGTAATTTATTTTTCAAAAGTATTCATATTTTGTATTATTTTTATTTTTGTTTAGCTTTTAAATTTTAATGTTTAATTATTTTAAAAAATTAGTATTCTTTGTTTAAAAATTTTTTAAAAAAAATTTTAAAATTTGATTTTTTAAAATTTAACCCTTTTAAAGGGCTGGACCAACGCATGAAAAAAATTTTCCAGAAAAAAACACGAAGCTTTATTTTTTTCTTTTAAAATTTCTATAGCCCCGAGACCCTTTTTTGGATCGTTTTTACTTTAGACAAAATATTTCCCCAGAATTGAACACTTGGCCCAAAAAGGCCCTGGAACAAATGAAACTCACCCCTGACGGGGGTAGCATGGGCCCCCAAACCCCATTTTTTTCGAAATTCGATTTTTTTAAAAACTCAAAAAGGGAAGATTTTTAGAAAAAAAGTATATGAAAACTTGTAGGGAAAATTTTAAATTTTCTATAAAAAGGTCTGAGGTCAAAATTCATTAATTTGTTCCGGGGATATTCGATTTTTTAGGTTTTTAGAATTTTTAAGATTTTTTTTACACACCATTATGAAAAATTTTAAAAACCCTTGGCCCCAAAAACCAAAAATCCCCCGGGGAAGTATTAATGTAAGTATTAAAAAGCACCCCAAATATATACTTATACCAGGTAAACCCCTGGGAAATTCACCCTTCGCCCCCCCATAATCAAAAATGCACGGGAATAAAAAAAATAATGATGACAAATCAACCAGAGCGAGTTAAAAAATTTTACTGCAAAAAGATTTAATTGAAATTTAAAGTACAAAAACAAAAAGGAAAAAAAAAAACACTAAGTTAAAAAGTTTTTTAACGCATTAATTTGTTTTGAATTGATTGGGGTTATTTGGAAAAATTTTTTAACAGCAAAGAAAAGCATATACAATGCAAATGGGATGATTATGGGGTTATAATGGAAATTTAACTTAAAACAATAAAGAACCGATTCAAAATTTTAAAATTTTTATTGTTTGTTTTCAAAAAAATGCAAACTTTCGTAAAACAAAAAAAAATAAAAAAAATTTAAAGGAAATAACGTTAAATCGGCTGCACCAAACTTTAAAATCCTTCAAAAAATAGGGTTTCCAAAAAGCCCTTTAGTTTGATTTATTTGTATCTCAGCTATAAAGAAGACATCTATGACACGATGTTGAGAATTATTTCGGAGATTATAAACATGCTTTTTTTTAGTCTGAAATTTTATGTCAAAATTTGTGAAGATGTTTTGTCGATAAAAAAATTTTCCATACAAGAACTTGATTTTTAACGTTCAGTTCGTATGACAAAAAACCCCTTTGCATAAGTGGTCCGATATTTGGTAATGACAAAAGGAAGCTTTTGGGGGAGAACTTTAGGGAAAAATAATTTTTTTACTCACTGAGATAAGCCCCAAGAAACTATTGACTTGAATTTTACTTGTTTAACCCATTTAAAAAAATTTTTCCTACAACCCGAATTAAAAAATAATTAAATTTGGGCCCCTGAGGATCCCAACCCCGGGCCTTCCGTTATTAGACGACGCTTCCAAACCAACGGGGCTAATGGGAAAACAAACTTGACAAATGGATAATTTCCCGCTAGTAAACCCAAAAATTTGAATATTTTTTATTTATTAATCGTATATAATGTGTTTGTGGCACTAATAAGATTTTGGGGCTTGAATGAGAATCAAAAAATAAAAACAAAAAGCAAAAGGGGAACAACCTTTGGATTCACTCAAAGCGACAAATATGTTTTCGGACAATTTGTTGTTAACTCCCCGGCTACTTTGGGTTGGCATAGACTCTTAACCAGGTCGGGGGTTCGACCCCCCACGTCAAAGGGGAATTTTTTTAGTGTTCCATATTTTTATAGTTAAAAACCCAAACCCATAAACATTTTTATCCAACATTTGAAAAAAGATGGATTTGAGTCAACTTTACAGTTAGTGTATTTTCTGTCATTTAGTTATTTTGGGAATAGGTATAGGGAAATTTATGTAATTTTTTTTCTTTTTTTCTGTCACCCTTTTATAAAACCAAAACCCAAAAAAATTTTAAACAAAACAGCCCAGCACTGCTTTACAAATCTTATTCTAAAATTAGAGCTTTTCCAAAGCTTTTAAAATTTAAAAAAAAAAAGGTGAGGGCCTTTCAAAAAATAATATGCTAATGCCGGGGTTTACCAAGGGGGTTTAAGGGGGTGGAAATTGCTTTAGTCAGTATAATTTCAAGCTGAGCCCCAAGCAAGCAAGATCTACAGCTCGGGATTTTTTTTGTTCCCCTTAATCAAATTCTTAGATTATTTGGAAAAACTCCATAAACAAACCCCCTTTTACCCCAAAAGGACAGGAGACAAGGGTTTTATTAAAAAAACCGTACAAATCTCCGGGGGGGTGAGAGACACTGCCTGAAAAAAAGGAATCCAAAACGATTTTTGGGGTTGCCTGAGATGCCCATGAGAGGGGGAAAAAACCAAAGAGGGGAAAACTAATTACCCAAAAATAGAAAAAATTCCAAAATTTCAAAGGCCTTCTTTTGGGGGCACAAAGGTGGGGGAAAAACGATCTACTTAAAATTTGATTTAACAAAATTTTTTGGGGGGTGGGATTTTGATAATTTTTTCCCTAAATTTGCAGGAATGGCTTTCATCCCTAATGGGCAAATTCGCCCACGTTCCACCAAATTTTTTTAGGTCTTTTGGGGACCTTGATGCTGTCGTCAATAGGTTGGGGAAAAAAAAAAAAAATAGGTTTGGGGGAACAAAAAAATACAAACGGATGATGGGGTGGGAGCCCAAAGAAAAAACGTTGTTTTAAGGAGAAGAAACTGCTTCCTTTGCTTGAACCAGTGGGCAATGCAGAAAAACATAACCAAATTTGGGGATTTTTATTTGATGAGCCCCTTGATATCAAACGGAAATTTTTCCCAACTGGGTAAAAAGGGGGAAAGGAACAGAACACAGAACGCAAGACATCCTTTTTTAGTTCCTGAGCTGATGCACATTCTAAATTGATTTCACCAGATCCAAAAAAAACAAAAAGGGGGCAAAGCCCTTTAAATTAAAAGTTAAATATGGGGAAAAAACAGAAGACAAAACGAAAAAAGGGCACAGACCAAACAACAGACAAGCCCTGAGGGGCAAGAAGGTGACTAGTTTTAAATACAAAATGAGAAAACCAACCAGAACACGGCCAAAAAGGGCACAAATTTAAACGGGCAGAAGGTCGCGATCCCGAGTTGTTGAAAAATAGAAAACACGTTTTGGGCGAA
This sequence comes from Bactrocera neohumeralis, assembly GCF_024586455.1. Classification (NCBI taxonomy): domain Eukaryota; kingdom Metazoa; phylum Arthropoda; class Insecta; order Diptera; family Tephritidae; genus Bactrocera; species Bactrocera neohumeralis. Next base: position 1,811 of record NW_026092406.1, on the reverse strand, counting down.
CCAAGACAAGGAAAAAGGGAAAAGTCCGGCAAAAAAAAACAAACCCGGGGCCCCCCGGAACGAACTGATGGGGAAAAAACCCGGAAAACAGACCCCCCAAAATGCCGCAATCTATTTTGGGAAAGCTTTTAAAAAAGGGCAAAAAGGGGCCAAAAAGAGATCCCCAGACACGACTCCAACCACCGCAGCAGAAGTATGCCCTTCAAGACGGTCGCAGGGGAAGCAGATGAAAAAAAGCTGAAATTTACATTATTTTTTTGGATAATTTTGGATTATATTTAGTTAAATTTCCCCCTTAAGGATTTATAACTTTTTTCCCCTTAAATTCATATAAATCGATATATAACTTATCCCAAAAAAAAGGAACATTGAAAATATAAAAATAAAAAATTAAAATGAAAAATTTAAATGTTACTTTAAAAAACGGGCCACATTACAAAACGGAAAACAAGGGGGTTTTTGGAAACATTGGTTGAATCAGAGAATTTTTTAATTTTTCATTTTCAAAGGGAAGGGGAAGGGCTTGAAAGGGAAAAGTAAAAGGCCGGGTTTGGGCAGAAGGCATTTTGAAATTTTAAGAAGGGCATGTTGTGGGGTTTTAAAATTTAAACAAATTTGATTTTTTTGACATTAGAAACCCTTTAAACCTACTAAAAACCCCAAAATTAATGGGAAATAACCGAAAAAATAGGGTTTAATCCCCGGAGAGGAAAAACCAAATTTTTTGGCTCACTTTTTTCTTGAACCCCAAAACCAAACCAGAGTCCGAGCTATCAGCCTAGTGCCGCCGCGATCCCCTTTAAATTGAATCGTCGGTTTAAGAGCCATAAACACCCAAATTTTTTTCGGTTTAAAAATGTACCCCTGATGGGGTGGGGGAATAAATTTAGCCGAAAAATTATTTCCCGAGAACTCGTTTCGCCCTGTTGCGGTTTTAAAATGGGCCCCAAAGCCGTTTTTGGAGGGGTTTCCCACACCTTTAAAGGATTTACGCTCGGAGGAAAGAGGGACAGTGAAGACAGATTTTCCTCCTCAGAGCATTTTCCCTTTAAAAAATGCATTTCATTGGGAAACTGAATTTTAAAAACACCTGTAAAAAATGGGTGGAAAATGCGATAAAAACCGTTTTTTTAAAGGGATAGGGAAACCCGGGGTCCCGGAGCATTTTTGGGTAGATGATTTACAGTAGGCATCTGAGAGTAGGTTCAAGACCCAAAGGATCCAAATTTTTAGGACCATCCCCCAAAAAGCCCCCAAGTTCCGGGATTTATTCATGCGGGGGTTTTTAGGGAAAAGGGTTTTTTGGGAGGGGAGAGAACAAAACCTATAGCCCTTTGGGTTTTAAACCCCCAATTTAATTTGTCTATCTATCTACTTTTGAAAAATTATTTATCGGTGAATATAATGATATAATTTAAGGGGAAATTTTTTATTTTATAACTTTCACCCTTTTTTTTTTTCCGAAAAAAAAACGGATTTTATAAAAACCCCGGTTAAAATGCGGCAGAGCAAAAAATTCTTAATCCGGGGTCGGGTTTCGACCCCCAAGTTGGGCGAAATTTTGATTTTTATGTGAGGGAAAAAAACCACGTAAATCATAAAAGACAAAAAGAATGGTGTTTAAATTTTTTAAAAGATTCTAAATATAATAAATTATTAAAAAAAGGTTTCCAAGTCTCAAAAGTTATGTTATAGGATCCAAAAAACATGGGTTCAGAGGTGTTTTTGCAAATTTTCGCATAAAAAAAGAGAAGTTTTTTTAAAAGACCCCCTTTTTAAAACCCCCCAGGGTTTGTTAATGAGCCGGGTCG
>NW_026092405.1:0-6724 GCF_024586455.1 Bactrocera neohumeralis | reverse complement strand
ATTGGAAAAAATTACTAGCTATTTATGTAATTAATATAAATGTAAAATCATGAACTGATTATTATATTAATTGGATGCCAGCTCATTTCATGTAATTCTAAAAATTTTACCAACTAGGTTATAATAATATGAAACATAGAAGTAATAAAAATAACAACAATTGTAATTTGATTATTTAGCATCTGTATAGTAATAAAGCAAACCAAGAGCGTACTCAAAGCAAGAAATTGGCTTAGGGATCGTTTCAGTGTGAAATATTTGAAAAAATCATTTTTTCTTGCATTATCGGATGCATTATACGTAATAAACATAATCTCAAATTATGAAATCAAAATTTAAATTATTAACGTAGCTGAATTCCCTGAAAAAGCACGGGTCTGATTATTTGGACCATGGAGTCGCTAAACCGAACTCTGGCGACTCTTTCTCTACCCCATATACCGAGGAGTTGTGGGTGGGAAAAAGGCGTTGGACAAAGGGACAGTGAGCTTCTTCGGATGGGTCAAGGTGGAGGGGTCTACTGTCAGGAGCTCTTCATCAACTCAGTTTTCCAACTTCCTAAGTTTTGCAGTGTCTTCAAGGCCAGAGATTGGAGCCATTAAGGTAACAGTAGGTTTACTACTCCCGGAGTGCAGTCTCCTTCAGAGGAGTGACCGTCGACTCAGATAGCAGGCAGCGATTCCAGCCTTGAACTCATTAACAATTAGAGAGCTGATCGAAGACCTCACCTCGCTATCAATAGAATCGAGTGTCTTTATGATAAGAATGATATGAGTGCCAGACCACAGCGGAATCGCAGAAAACATGAGCTAGCAAGAAGAAGCACCATAGAACCGTTATCGGTAGAATGGGAGCGGATCTGTGCTCCCGTATCCTATTCTATTACTGCTGGGCCAAAATTTTTACACACGCTGTCGAAATCTTTTGGCCCAAGATCGTTCACATAAGATCTAGTGATCTCTTTGCCCTCAATAAGGCTAGCCTCTCCCTTGTTGTGGGGCTTTTAACAGGCCATTGTCATATTAGACTCCACGCAGTAAGGAAATCCTACCAGACGCCATCTGCAGAAGCTGCATGGAAGAAGATGAGGTGGAAACAACTCAACACTTCCTTCTTGGCTGTCTTGCGTTTGTGAGGTCAAGACTTACCGTGCGATTCTGTACTGTGATACAAAGTCTCAAGTCGCTAAATTTAAGATGTTGAGTTAGAGACAGTTTTTGAGACTGGAGACGATTTTGTTAGTCTGTAAGTGACAGTCACAAAATCTATTACATTTCAATATTCAGAGATGTTTTACATTTGAATGAAAATAAATATGTCGATATGCTAACTACCAGGTCCCAAATTTGAAGCAATATTTTGAGACTAACGCTAGAACTGTTTAGTGAATAGTAACTAGTCACAAATTGAGATTTTACCTCAAAATGTCTCAAATAGATACTAGAGACTGATTACAGAATCCCGCTATTAATCACTTGGGAGCGCATACCTTCAGGCATCCCACCAAACTGGCGGGAAGCGTTTGTAAATTTATAAGTTCGAACACAGGTTCTTCTTTTCTTTGGCCTCACAAAGGACTACATATATATGTCTATAGCAGTCCATTTTCGATCAACCATGCAGCTAAAACTAACCAAAGCGCATTGAACTTAATCACTAAAAATAAACATAAACAATAAATGAAGGCTAACTTCGATAAAAAAAAAACAAACACTCCCGTTATATTTACATACATGAGTGATGATACGTTATTTTGTTTAACGAAATCAAGCACTTGATGATACGTTTTGAATTTTTTAATATAGCTTGGCATTTTTGATCGCAAAAGCTTAGAATTTGTTGACACATATGTAATATGATGTGGTGAATCGTAAGAAGTAAAAAAACTCAATTTTGAATTTTTGATCATACGTTATTTTGCATTTCCGGTGACGATATATTATTTCTTTGACATTTGTCTGAATGTTTATGACAAAAACATTCATAATAACAAGTGAATTATTGCATATATATCAACGCTGATATTTGCGAGTCACGAAAAAAATTTTTAGATTTTGACAAATATTTTAAATCGACGAGAACTATGTATGTTGCCTGTTTGTCACTCTTTCTGTGCTTTGCAGGGTTGACACTTTTCCTTCTAGAAGAGCATCAAAAAGTTGTTCAATTTATGATTTTTATTTGCCATTGTCGCGAAAAAGACGCTTGAAGGCAAAGGATGCTCGTGGAGATGTTACGGCGTGGGTTTTATGAATAAAGCGAGGTCGTTTGTTGAATATGCGCCTGCGTTTATGAATGAAAATGTTTTTGTTGTAAGATTTACTACATTTGAGCTTCGCCAATTCGGCTGCCATATTGACTTTTGATGCCTATGCTGTTGGTGACATATTCACATGTGTACGCATATGTATGTATGTTTGTATGCTTGTACATTATTTGTTCGGCAATGTATACAAATATACTATATGTATATAAGTATATATGAATGTATGAACAGGTAGATCAATGCGCGCACATGTAATATATTGATAAGTGATAAAATCATGATTTGATTTCTGATACATGAGTATATATAATAAGATAGAAGATGTAACACCATATATATTGTAAGTCATAATGTAATACAAAAATATTTATTAGTAAAGTATGTTATGTAAAAATTAAAAATAAAAATATTAAATATGCACTCATACAAAATTATACTGATATCATAATTATTATTATATGCCAATGTGGAATTGATGAGTGCAAAACATAAACACACATACATATTTGCCACATTGCACATATGTACATAGAAGCCAGGGAATCGCTTGAAAGTAAAAATTGAAGGATGAGTATAGAAATCATAAAAATCATAACATAATAATTGTAAAGTAAACAGAACATAACGTTCTGCCGAAATATCTGAAACAGCTAATATTGTAATTGATACTTTCTTTGTTCTGAATTCAATCACTAGCTGATGCTTGCACTTCAACTTTATCTTTAACTTTAAGTAAATATAACAAAACATATTAATATTAGTATTTTGGAAACAAAGATGGGATTGATATCTGGCAATCACTAGAACCCACACGTGTTCTTATTTCATCCGCGTGTTCGCGGATATAAAAATATATATTTTTTTAAATTCCCTCGGCGTGGGAATTAATTGGCGCCAACGTGGGGCACGAAGTAAAAGTGCCTACTAAAGTGAAGAAAAGTAAAAAATTTAGAAGGAAAGTGACAGTGCAAAAAAATAAAATAATAATAATAAGAAAAAAACATTTTTTTAACTGGTGTAGAGAAAAGTAACAGTGACGAAAAAAGTATAAGGAAAGCTTTCACTAAAAATATAACAAAAATTACTACAAGTGTGTTAATAACCAAACAAAAACTGAAATAAAGTAAGTGAGAACAAGCAAACGAAGTGACAATCGCGGTATAATAAAAACAATAAATTAAAAAAATTTGTTTAATTAATTGATTTAAAAATTATTAATTAAAATAATTAATTAAAACATAATTAGTCAATAAATTTACAAAATCAGAAAGAGGTACTTAAATCACAAAAATACAAATATTTTGTAACACAACATCATCAACAGCGGTAACAACAGCAGCGGCAACACAATTGCATCATCGGCGGAACAGCGGCAGCAGCAATTATAAAGAACAACAACATCAACAGAGACAGCAACAGAATATATTTAAATTGTCATATTGCGACTAGGTGGCAGCGGCAATTATAAAGAACAAATTCATCAACATAGACAGCAACAGAATATATTTTTAAGTTGAATTTAAAATTAACTATTATTATATTAAAAATGGAAATAGCCAAACTATATAAGATTGTCACATTGCGACTTCTGTAAGGGCGCTCATGACACTAGGGAATGTCCTAAACTTAAAGAATAAAAGAATTAAAGAATAACCTAATGGTTTGTACAACCAATAAATTATATAATCAAGCTGCGATTCACCACCCTCAGGGGACCCTCCAGTTTATAACAACTTACAATTCTCTGCGATTCACCACCCAAAGGGATCCTTCGAGAGAATTATAAAAATGAAGACCTATCCCGACCAATTTAAATCAATAAATTAATAATTAAAGGCTCGATCAGCCATTTGACAAAATATATTGAAATCGCGATTCACCACCGCAAGGCAGACCTCCGGTTTATAATAAAAGCTTAATTCTGCGATTCTGAACTTCAGAGGAAGGGATCACAAAAAAAAATAAATACAAATATTATTTCAAATTGTTACGGTTGTGGTGAAAATAACGCCTTTTATAAAAAAAAAAAAAATCAGAACACTGAAAATAAGACAAAAGGGCTAACGGCGACGCTTTGACCGTAGACTTAATAACTCGCCTTATTGCTGACAGCAACATAGCATTACGCGAGGAAGTAGAGCAATTACGCTCACAAATAGTAGTGAACACTAATAGTGCAACCGATTTTCTAACACAAAAAATAGACGATAATATAGTATGTCAAGAATCGTTCGACGTAGTTAAATCCGTACCCGAATTTACTGGTAGGATGAATTTATACTATGTTAGTTGGAGAGGCAGCGCTTAACGCCTATACGTGAAGGGCAGTAAAAATACTTTGCACTCACTTTCGATGCAATTCTATCTCGTTTAGACAATGCATATGCGGATAAAAGTCTTATACATATAATCGAACAGGAACCAACATCTTAAGGCAGGGCGCAATGTACTGCTGCACTCACTTTCGATGCAATTCTATCTCGTTTAGACAATGCGCGCGGATAAAAGTCTTATACATATAATCGAACAGGAACTAAGCATCTTAAGGCAGGGCGCAATGTAGGTTGTAGAATATTACAACCTCGTCAACAAAAAAATTTCCCTATTAATAAATAAAACAATTATGACACGGAAATAACGCAGAACTAACAAAAGAATTAAATAAAAGGAATAGGAAACATGCCTTACGAATTTTTATAACAGGACTAAATACCCCACTGAGAGACAATATTTTCTCTAAACCCAAAAGATTTACCAGAGGCTTTAGCAAAAGCTCAGAACTAGAATCAAATAACCAAGAGCCCGGTTTTTGCACAAAATTTCATGTAATAAGAAAGAAACAAGTCAAAAGTAATCTAAGTATACAAACAATAATTTAAGATTTCCTCAAAGGAACAACCTTCAAATAACAATATACATTATAATTTTCCCAAACTAACTCCTATGGATATAGATCCATCTGTATCAAACTTTATAATAGAGATTTTAATGTGCAATTGCAATTTTAATCAAAATATAAAAATCTATACAAACGAATGCAAACGTTCAGGTTAATAGCGGTCAAAACCAAGAAGCATATGGTGTAAAGCAAGAGAAAAGTCAAAGAATTAATAATATGAATGAAAGCCATTTTTAGGAGAAGAGAAAGAGAACTCTCCTATCTCCAAACCACATGACTTTAAATTAAATAAAAACTTAAAAACTCTAGTCGATACGAGCAACCTCTCGTGCTACATTAAGCCTGGGGCTTACCACAATAAAAACAATTAGCATTTATAAGCATAAAACCGTGAATGGCTATATAAACTTCATATTAACCATATTTGAGTCAAAGAAATCTTCTATGAAATAGAGGCATTATATTCGGATCTCCTTTTGGGATATAATTTCATTTAAAAAGATTGAGGCACTTATCGATATGTCCAATGGAAAATTAATCATAGGGTAAAAATAACACATGGAAAACGAAAACAGAAATGCCATGAACATTTATTTTAAAACAAAACTGAGAAGAAGAAGCTTCAAAAATTAGCCAGAAAATCGGTAAAAATGAAAGAAATATTAAAATTGCGGAACAAACAAGTTCTTGGCAAGCCGAAGATTTTGTCTGGCAATATTATATAAAAAATTTTATTTTGGGACTAAAAGATCCTAAAACGCCAGCTGAAAATTTATACCAGCATAATGAAAACAATAATCATAAAAAAATATTGTGGAACGAAAAAGTTCTATGTGCAGCCGGAAGTTCTTACCGGCAAAAGAAAACAAAAGAATGGTGAGAAACCAAATAAAAACATAAAAATACAAAATTTAAACTACTTTGGGACAAGAAAATCCTTGGACGCCAGATTTGAAGATAATGCCGGCAATAAAAATAAAGAAATATTACTCAAAAAAGCGAGGTGCTAATATTTTAAAATAAATAATTTCAATGTTACCGATGAAAATAATTTCAGAAGAATTAACTGAGTGACAAAAAGAAAAAAAGAAAGTATTAACAATAATTTTTATTTCCTGGGGAAAAATTTATGAAAAGTAAAGGGAAAAAAAAAAACCCCCATATAAATAGGTTATGATTTTAAAAAAAGGGTTAAATTTAACGAAAATGTAAAACAAAGGTTATATAAAGTCCAAGAAAAATTAACTTTTTAAAAAGGACTTTGTAAAATTAATAACTAATTTAAAAAAAATAATTAAATAAAATAAAAATATAAACAAATTCAGAAAATTTTTAAAAAAAATAACAGAATTAATGAATTAAAAAATTAAAGGTGATATAAAACAGAAAAAAAAAAAAAGAAACAATTTTTTAACATGAACGCAAAATTTAAAAAAATAAATTTTGGCAAAATGGGAATTTTTAAAACAAAAATTTTATATTTTGATGAACAAAAAACATAACATATTACCAAAAAAGCCCCAAAAAGGGGTTAAAATTTTAATTTAATAAAAAACTAA
>NW_026092404.1:0-6197 GCF_024586455.1 Bactrocera neohumeralis | reverse complement strand
GGAAAAAGGCGTTTCCCCAGTTACCCCCAAAATGAAAGGTTCTTTTCAGTAATGGGCAAGGTCAGTCCGGAAGTAGCTTACTTTTGTTGCCTACTCAGCAAGAGCAATCCTGCGTTGAATTTCCAGGCTGACATTGTTGGTGGTGGTAATGCTGGTTCCTAAATAGACGAAATTATCTACAACTTCAAAGTTATGACTGTCAACAGTGACGTGAGAGCCAAGTCGCGAGTGCGACGACTGTTTGTTTGATGACAGGAGATATTTCGTCTTGCCCTCGTTCACTGCCAGACCCATTTTTGTCCAGCCTGGAGAAAGCAGAACTAACGGCGCGAGTGTTGAGGCCGATGATATCAATATCATCGGCATACGCCAGCAGCTGTACACTCTTATAGAAGACGATACCTTCTCTATTTAGTTCTGCAGCTCGGACTATTTTCTCCAGAAGCAGGTTGAAAAAGTCGCACAGGGAATCGCCTTGTCTGAAACCTCGTTTGCTATCGAATGGCTCGGCGAAGTCCTTCCCGAATCTGACGGAGCTTTTCGTGTTGTGCAACGTCAGTTTACACAGCCGTATTAGTTTTGCGGGGATACCAAATTCAGACATCGCGGCATAAAGGCAGCTCCTTTTCGTGCTATCGAAAGCAGCTTTGAAATCGACGAAGAGGTGGTGTGTGTCGATTCTCCTTTCACAGGTCTTTTCCAAGATTTGGCGCATGGTGAATATCTGGTCGGTTGTTGATTTGCCAGGTCTAAAGCCACACTGATAAGGTCCAATCAGTTTGTTGACGGTGGGCTTTAATCTTTCACACAATACGCTCGATAGAACCTTATATGCGATGTTGAGGAGGCTAATCCCACGGTAGTTGGCGCAGATTGTGGGGTCTCCTTTTTATGGATTGGGCAGAGCACACTTAAATTCCAGTCGTTGGGCATGCTTTCGTCCGACCATATTTTACAAAGAAGCTGATGCATGCTCCTTATCAGTTCTTCGCCGCCGTGTTTGAATAGCTCGGCCGGTAATCCATCGGCCCCGCCGCTTTGTTGTTCTTCAGGCGGGTAATTGCTATTCGAACTTCTTCATGGTCGGGCAATGGAACGTCTGCTCCATCGTCATCGATTGGGGAATCGGGTTCGCCTTCTCCTGGCGTTGTGCGTTCACTGCCATTCAGCAGGCTGGGGAAGTGTTCCCTCCATAATTTAAGTATGCTCTGGGCATCGGTGACTAGATCACCTTGGGGGGTTCTACAAGAGTATGCTCCGGTCTTGAAACCTTCTGTAAGCCGCCGCATTTTTCGTAGAATTTTCGAGCATTACACTTGTTGGCCAGCTTATCGAGCTCTTCGTACTCACGCATTTCGGCCTCTTTCTTTTTCTGTCTGAAAATGCGTCTCGCTTCCCTCTTCAACTCTCGGTATCTATCCCATCCCGCACGCGTTGTGGTCGATCGTAACGTTGCGAGGTAGGCAGTCTGTTTTCTCTCCGCTGCGGCACGGCACTCCTCGTCGTACCAGTTGTTCTTTTGCACTTTCCGAAAACCAATGGTTTCGGTCGCAGCTGTACGTAAGGAGTTCGAAATGCCGTCCCACAGTTCCCTTATACCGAGTTGTTGACGAGTGCTCTCAGAGAGCAGGAGTGCAAGCCGAGTAGCAAATCGTTCGGCTGTCTGTTGTGATTGCAGCTTCTCAACGTCGAACCTTCCTTGTGTTTGTTGACGTGCGTTTTTGCTGCACAGAGGCGGGTGCGAATCTTGGCTGCAATAAGATAGTGGTCCGAGTCGATGTTAGGACCTCGGAGCGTGCGCACGTCTAGAACACTGGAAACGTGTCTTCCGTCTATCCCTACATGATCGATCTGGTTGGTGGATTTTCGATCCAGAGACAGCCAGGTAGCTTGATGTATCTTCTTGTGCTGGAATCTAGTACCACAGATAACCATATTTCGGGCCCCGGCGAAGTCGATCAGCCTCAACCCATTTGGGGATGTTTCGTCGTGGAGGCTGAACTTACCGACCGTAGTACCAAATATACCTTCTTTGCCCACCCTGGCGTTAAAGTCGCCAAGCACGATTTTGACATCGTGGCGGGGGCAGCTCTCATAAGTGCGCTCCAAGCGCTCATAGAAGGCATCTTTGGTGACATCGTCCTTCTCTTCCGTCGGGGCGTGGGCGCAAATCAGCGATATGTTGAAGAACCTCGCTTTGATGCGGATTGTGGCTAGACGTTCATTCACCGGAGTGAATGATAGTACTCGGCGACGGAGTCTCTCTCCCACCACGAATCCAACACCAAACTTGCGCTCCTTTATATGGCCACTGTAGTAAATGTCACAGGGACCTACTCGTCTCTGTCCTTGTCCCGTTCATCGCATTTCTTCGTCGGCGGTGATGTCAGCCTTTATTTTCGCGAGGACATCAACCAGCTGGGCAGCGGCACCTTCCCAATTAAGGGTCCGGACATTCCAGGTGCATGCCCTCAAATCGTAGTCCTTATTTCGTTTGCCATGGGGGTCTCTCATCCGAGGCTGGTTGTTATTTTTCATTGGGTGTGTTTTTTACGTGGCCCAAACCCAACGCACAACCCTATGTAGGGATGTTTCGCCTTCTCACTTTAGCTCGCCTTCGAACGGATGTTCTTAGGCTACCCAGAGGATACTTGGTCAAAGACCGGAAGTAGTGAGCTGCTTGAGCATGCAAAAAAAAATCGTTTCTGGCCACTCCCCAAGTGAATGGCAATCAGAGAACTTTCTCACTTGCGTGAACTTCACATATGACTCCATCCCTATATACCTAATAAGTAAAAAGATTTTGAACTTCCAGGTGACTTTATGCCAATAAAAGAGTTGTCTCAATGAAAAAATTACTTTGGAATCGTGATATATAGTAACTAACACAAATGCAGTTAGATTATAGTTTGACAGACGGCAGCGTTAAACCAACGATTAATTGCATTTTTCGGGATTAATTCAGGAGTTACCAAGCTAACTCCGTTTGAATCAAACATAACTTCATATCAAAATTTTAGGGAGTTTGTGAGATTTTCGTTATTGCAACATTGTTAATAATTGACAGCTGTATTCTATTGTGAATGAAAAATAAGAACAGTGACAGCCATTTTACGTTTCAAAGTAAACAAAGTTATTTTGAAAAACGATTAAAGATAAAAGTAAGTAATTTTTTTATTTAGCATTGGTGGTTTTGCACCATCTGTGCGAGGTAACAATCGCAATGTTTTTCTTCTATCCATTTTTGTTTTATCAAATTTAAAATGTTATTAATATGCCAATCAGCTGTTCGCTAACTCGAATCGCTGCTGTCTGTCACCTATAAATTTGGATCTGATTAAAGCGCAGTTAATCAGGGTTAATATGTCGTCTGTCAAGGCTTATTAGATAAATAAATGGGGATTGTCCAGCGCAGTTTCTTTTTATTGATAATTAATTAAAGTTGTCTAACTATTTATTTTTCTTAGAGTAGGCGAGAGAAAGCATGACAATTAATTTGAACCAAAATTCCATATCTAAAGGGATATTAAACAAATTGTTCACTGGAAAAAACAAAGCAGACTTCATTAGTATTTTTTATGAAAACGGAATTTGTTTAAAAACTATTAAATAAGCCTGTTTGGACGATGGATATTACAATTATGGAGATTTTAACACTTTCAGTACATAACAAAATTTCCATTAAAATAATTAGTGTGAGACGTAAATGCACCAAAAATGCAAAAGGAAGGGCTAAGTTCGGGAATTTTAAAAGGTTCAAGGCCGAGGAAATACTATCAGGTGTTCAAATAAAAAAGGGAAGTATGAAGTCTGATTTATTCCATTTTAGTTTTTAAGAGGATGCAAAGTAAATAAAAGATTCTCCTTTGTTATGGATTTTTAAAATAAACATTACAAAGCTGCGTAACAGTTAGTTGGCCGTGAACGTTACAAGACGAAGTGTCGATTTTTACTGGAAGTTTAGCTTGCAAAGATGGACACTCCGACGGACGGACAAAAAAGTCATGCTTCAGTTCGAAAACGTCGATAGCCACTGAAATCGACCTTGCTGAACAGATGGTTTTGTAACACCCTAGCTTTTTCATAAAATACCAAATGTCAAAACTAAAAAAATTCAAATATTAACAAGTAGTACCAACATTTTTTGACTCAGCAACTTACTAGAATCAAAGGCCAGAAAATATTTTAAACGATAAAACCAACTCAAAGGGTAAAGACAAACGGATGTTGTGGTAATCCCGATATTAATTATATAGGGTTAGTCCCCGTTTTAACTTAAATTTATCTATTTTATTGCCAAAGACACACTGTCATATCTCTCTTATTTTCATTTGAATAACGTATATTGGCGTTTGAAATTTGCAACCGGTACAAAGTCAACATTTTTGACGAAAAAGTCAACTATACGTACTGGGTCATAAATATTCGGAATCTTGGAAGTTAAAAACAGTTTTATTGGATTAAACAATTTTTGGTCATAAAGTGGTAACACTTAAAGATATTCATTACTATTAAAGTTTTATCCCGTTATATTAATTGCTTGTTGATTTGTGTACTGGAAACTGAACTGAACGAAAATGTGACATAAGAATGTAAGAAGAACGTCACGTATTAAATTTATGCGGATTTTTCAGCAAAAAGCGGGCGATGCCAGCCATCGTCCAAGTTTTCACGTTGGCTAATAAAGCTTAAAGCGGGAGTGGTGATTACGCTGGTCTATTTCGGAAAGAAAAATTATTTATCAAAATTTTATCAATTTACATTGAATCAGTTACGGAAGGGTCTATGTCGGTAACTAAAATGATTTTATCCAACTGATTTCAACTCGTCTTGCCATTATGATCATTTATATATGTATACATAACTTCAAATTTTATGTATTTTAGGTGATATAAACAACTGTCATTGTACAACACTAAATAATACAGGGTTACCCACTCGAAGTGTTACAAATTCAAACTGCTATAACTACCACACTATTAATGACAGCGCTTAAATTTACACCAATAACAAATCATTCCATTGTTTACAAGCGTACAAAAATATTTTAGTCTGGGTCGTGTGAAAAAAAAGTTATACGTGATGGAATTTAAACGTAATAGTGTGATTGCTTTATATTTGGCTGGAAAATCACAAGCAGCAATTGTTCGTCAGCTAAAACATCTCGAAGTGAACAAAATGTTTGTGTATCGCACTATAAATCGTTACAATGATACTGGCAGCATCGCAAAACGCCATGGAGGTGGTCATAAGAAAACAGCAACATCACCTGAGATGATTCGAAAAGTGAAGGCTCGACTTGAACGAAATCCACGTCGAAGTGGCAATCAAATGGCTAAAGAGCTGAAAATTTCGCAAAGTTCAATGCAACGACTGTTGAAAAATGAGCTAAAGGTCAAGCCTTACAAGTTCCAAAAAGGACACAATCTTACACCGCAGCAAAAAAAAGTAGACTCGAAAGAGCGAAGGAGTTGTTACACTTGCACGAACGTGGCGAATTTCCGAACATTGTGTTTTCTGATGAGAAGAATTTCCCTATTGAGCAATTCATAAACTCTCAAAATGACCGTGTTTACTTGACCGAACGCACGTACGAGAATTTAAGCCTACGAATGGCCACCTGAAGTAATTTCCCATCGCAAGTGATGGTATGGGCTGCCGTGACCGCTGATGGGCGCTCAGTCGTTTTCATCGAGCCTGGTGTCAAAGTAAATGCGACTTATTATCGTGAAAATATTTTGGAAGGTGCTTTAGAGCCGTGGGCACGTAAACACTTCGGCCGGAAAGAATGGACGTTCCAACAAGACTCGGCGCCGTCACATAAAGCGAGAATTAACCAAGAGTGGTTAAAAAATCATGTTCCACGCTTCATTTCGTCGACACAATGGCTTTCGAATTCACCAGACGCAAATCCGATGGACTTTTCCATCTGGTCCATTTTAGAGAGCAAGGTGCGGACTAAAAATACTATGGATGCGCTCAAGAAAGCGATTGTACGAATGGGCCAAAATACCACAAGCTCACATTCGTGCAGCATGCAACTCGTTTTTGACCGTTTGAGGGCCATAGTCAAGGCAAAAGGTGGCCATATCGAGCTAAAGTGAATGGATTCTAAATTTTTGATTATTTTCATACATTTTTGTCATTGGAATCAATAAAAATATTATCAAACTAAAAATTATAGTCGTTTGAATAGG
>NW_026092403.1:0-5925 GCF_024586455.1 Bactrocera neohumeralis | reverse complement strand
GGTTTTTTGTCTGAAAATATCGGGGTTTTTATACCAATGTAAAACTGGGGAAATTTTTTTCCAAATGCACTGCCTTTTGGGGTTTTTATCCCAAACTGTAGTAAGATGAAAAAAAATTAATTCTTTTTTAAACTAATGTTTTGGGAAATTAATTTGATGGTTTTAAATGCTACATGGAAAATCGGTTTTTCCGGGGCCCCAAAGTGGGAAATTTCCCAATGCCCCCCCTTTTTGGTGTGGAATTTTCCAAATGCACTGCCGATTTGGCTTTATGCCAACTTCAGTAAGAAGGTGAAGGTTAATTACCCTTAATATGTGAAGCTAATGATTTGAAGCAATTTGATGTGGATTTCCAAATGTGTACTTGCCAGAAGCTAATAATTTGAAACAACTTGATATGGATTTCTAAATGTGTACATGCAAGAAAAAATCGGTTTTATACCTAAATGTAAAATTGTGGAATTTTTCCAAATGCACTGCCGTTTTGGCTTTATGCCAACTTCTGTAAGATGAAGAAAGTTAATTAACTTTAATATGTGAATTTAATAATTTGAAACAACTTGATATGGATTTCTTAATGTGTACATGCAAGAAAGTCGGTTTTATACCTAAATGTAAAATTGTGGAATTTTTCAAATGCACTGCCGTTTTGGCTTTATGCCAACTTCTGTAAGATGAAGAAAGTTAATTAACTTTAATATGTGAATTTAATAATTTGAAACAACTTGATATGGATTTCTAAATGTGTACATGCAAGAAAGTCGGTTTTATACCTAAATGTAAAATTGTGGAATTTTTCCAAATGCACTGCCGTTATGGCTTTATGCCAACTTCAGTAAGATGAAGAAAGTTAATTAACTTTAATATGTGAATTTAATAATATGAAACAACTTGATATGGATTTCTAAATGTGTACATGCAAGAAATCGGTTTTATACCTAAATGTAAAATTGTGGAATTTTTCCAAATGCACTGCCGTTATGGCTTTATGCCAACTTCAGTAAGATGAAGAAAGTTAATTAACTTGAATATGACACGTTAATGATTTGAAGCAACTTGATATAAATTTCTAAATGTGTACATGCCAGAAAATCGGTTTTAAACTAAATGCAAAGTTGTGGAATTTTTCCAAATGCACTGCCGTTTTGGCTTTATGCCAACTTCTGTAAGATGAAGAAAGTTAATTAACTTTAAATGTGAATTTATAAATTTGAAACAACTTGATATGGATTTCTAAAAGTGTACATGCCAAAAAATCGGTTTTATACTGAAATGTAAAATTGTGAAATTTTTTGTACATGCCAGAATATCGGTTTTATACCTTAATGTAAAATTGTGGAATTTTTCCAAATGCACTACCGTTATGGCTTTATGCCAACTTCAGTAAAATGAAGAAAGTTAATTAACTTTAATATGTGAATTTAATAATTTGAAACAACTTGATATGGATTTCTAAATGTGTACATGCAGAAAGTCGGTTTTATACCTAAATGTAAAATTGTGGAATTTTTCCAAATGCACTACCGTTATGGCTTTATGTCAACTTGAGTAAGATGAAGAAAGTTAATTAACTTTAATATGCGAAGCTAATGATTTGAAGCAATTGATATGGATTTCTAAATGTGTACATGCCAGAAAATCGGTTTTATACCTAAATGTAAAATTGTGGAATTTTTCCAAATGCACTACCGTTATGGCTTTATGCCAACTTTAGTAAGATGAAGAAAGTTAATTAACTTTAATATGTGAAGCTAATGATTTGAAGCAATTTGAAATGGATTTCTAAATGTGTACATGCCAGAAAATCGGTTTTATACCTAAATGTAAAATTGTGGAATTTTTCCAAATGCACTACCGTTATGGCTTTATGCCAACTTTAGTAAGATGAAGAAAGTTAATTAACTTTAATATGTGAAGCTAATGATTTGAAGCAATTTGATATGGATTTCTAAATGTGTACATGCCAGAAAATCGGTTTTATACCTAAATGAAAAATTGTGGAATTTTTCCAAATGCACTGCCCTTTTGGCTTTATGCCAACTTCTGTAAGATGAAGAAAGTTAATTAACTTTAATATGTGAATTTAATAATTTGAAACAATATTATATGGATTTCTAAATGTGTACATGCAAGAAAGTCGGTTTTATACCTAAATGTAAAATTGTGGAATTTTTTCAAATGCACTGCCGTTATGGCTTTATGCCAACTTCACTAAGATGAAGAACATTAATAACTTTGATATGTGAATTTAATAATTTGAAACAACTTGATATGGATTTCTAAATGCTTAAATGCAGGAAAATCGGTTTTATACCTAAATGTAAAATTGAGGAATTTTTCCAAATGCTCTGCCGTTATGGCTTTATGCCAACTTGAGTAAGATGAAGAAGGTTAATTAACTTTAATATGTGAATTTAATGATTTGAAGCAACTTGATATGGATTTCTAAATGTGTGCATGCCAGAAAATCGGTTTTATACCTAAATGTAAAATTGTGGAATTTTTCCAAATGCACTACCGTTATGGCTTTATGCCAACTTTAGTAAGATGAAGAAAGTTAATTAACTTTAATATGTGAAGCTAATGATTTGAAGCAATTTGATATGGATTTCTAAATGTGTACATGCCAGAATATCGGTTTTATACCTAAATGTAAAATTGTGGAATTTTTCCAAATGCACTACCGTTATGGCTTTATGCCAACTTCTGTAAGATGAAGAAAGTTAATTAACTTTAATATGTGAAGCTAATAATTTGAAACAACTTGATATGGATTTCTAAAAGTGTACATGCCAGAATATCGGTTTTATACCTAAATGTAAAATTGTGGAATTTTTCCAAATGCACTGCCGTTTTGGCTTTATGCCAACTTCAGTAAGATGAAGAAAGTTAATTAACTTTAATATGTGAATTTAATGATTTGAAGCAACTTGATATGGATTTCTAAATGTGTACATGCAAGAAAGTCGGTTTTATACCTAAATGTAAAATTGTGGAATTTTTCCAAATGCACTGCCGTTATGGCTTTATGCCAACTTCATTAAGATGAAGAAGATTAATTAACTTTAATATGTGAATTAATTAATTTGAAACAACTTGATATGGATTTCTAAATGTGTACATGCCAGAAAATCGGTTTTATACCTAAATGTAAAATTGTGGAATTTTTCCAAATGCACTACCGTTTTGGCTTTATGCCAACTTTAGTAAGATGAAGAAAGTTAATTAACTTTAATATGTGAATTTAATAATTTGAAACAACTTGATATGGATTTCTAAAAGTGTACATGCCAGAATATCGGTTTTATACCTAAATGTAAAATTGTGGAATTTTTCCAAATGCACTGCCGTTATGGCTTTATGCCAACTTCATTAAGATGAAGAAGATTAATTAACTTTAATATGTGAATTTAATAATTTGAAGCAACTTGATATGGATTTCTAAATGTGTACATCCCAGAAAGTCGGTTTTATACCTAAATGTAAAATTGTGGAATTTTTCCAAATGCGCTGCCGTTATGGCTTTATGCCAACTTTAGTAGGATGGTGAGGGTTAATTAACTTTAATATGTGAAATTAATAATTTGAAACAACTTGATATGGATTTCTAAAAGTGTACATGCCAGAATATCGGTTTTATACCTAAATGTAAAATTGTGGAATTTTTCCAAATGCACTACCGTTATAGCTTTATGCCAACTTTAGTAAGATGAAGAAGATTAATTAACTTTAATATGTGAATTTAATAATTTGAAGCAACTTGATGTGGATTTCTAAATGTGTACATGCCAGAAAGTCGGTTTTATACCTAAATGTAAAATTGTGGAATTTTTCCAAATGCACTGCCGTTATGGCTTTATGCCAACTTCAGTAAGATGAAGAAGATTAATTAACTTTAATATGTGAATTTAATAATTTGAAACAACGTTTTGTGGATTTCTAATTGTGCACATGCAAGGAAGTCGGTTTTATACCTAAAGGTAAAATTGTGGAATTTTTCCAAATGCACTGCCGTTATGGCTTTATGCCAACTTCATTAAGTTGAAGAAGAATAATTAACTTTAATATGTGAATTTAATAATTTGAAACAACTTTATATGGATTTCTAAATGTGTACATGCCAGAAAATCGGTTTTATACCTAAATGAAAAATTGTGGAATTTTTCCAAATGCACTGCCGTTTTGGCTTTATGCCAACTTCTGTAAGATGAAGAAAGTTAATTAACTTTAATATGTGAATTTAATAATTTGAAACAACTTGATATGGATTTCTAAAAGTGTACATGCCAGAATATCGGTTTTATACCTAAATGTAAAATTGTGGAATTTTTCCAAATGCACTACCGTTATGGCTTTATGCCAACTTTAGTAAGATGAAGAAAGTTAATTAACTTTAATATGTGAAGCTAATGATTTGAAGCAATTTGATATGGATTTCTAAATGTGTACATGCCAGAAAATCGGTTTTATACCTAAATGTAAAATTGTGGAATTTTTCCAAATGCACTGCCGTTTTGGCTTTATGCCAACTTCTATAAGATGAAGAAAGTTAATTAACTTTAACGTGTGAATTAATAATTTGAAACAACTTGATATGGATTTCTAAATGTGTACATGCCAGAATATCGGTTTTATACCTAAATGTAAAATTGTGGAATTTTTCCAAATGCACTACCGTTATGGCTTTATGCCAACTTTAGTAAGATGAAAAAAGTTAATTAACTTTAATATGTTAAGCTAATGATTTGAAGCAACTTGATATGGATTTCTAAATGTGTACATGCCAGAAATTCGGTTTTATACCTAAATGGAAAATTGTGGAATTTTTCCTAATGCACTGCCGTTTTTTCTTTATGCCAACTTCATTAAGATGAAGAAGATTAATTAACTTTAATATGTGAATTTAATAATTTGAAACAACTTGATATGGATTTCTAAATGTGTACATGCCAGAAAGTCGGTTTTATACCTAAATGTAAAATTGTGGAATTTTTTCCAAATGCACTGCCGTTATGGTTTATGCCAACTTGAGTAAGATGAAGAAAGTTAATTAACTTTAATATGTGAATTTAATAATTTGAAACAACTTTATATGGATTTCTAAATGTGTACATGCCAGAATATCGGTTTTATACCTAAATGTAAAATTGTGGAATTTTTCCAAATGCACTGCCGTTTTGGCTTTATGCCAACTTCTGTAAGATGAAGAAAGTTAATTAACTTTAATATGTGAATTTAATAATTTGAAACAACTTTATATGGATTTCTAAATGTGTACATGCAAGAAAGTCGGTTTTATACCTAAATGTAAAATTGTGGAATTTTTCCAAATGCACTGCCGTTATGGCTTTATGCCAACTTCAGTAAGATGAAGAAAGTTAATTAACTTTAATATGTGAATTTAATAATTTGAAACAACTTTATATGGATTTCTAAATGTGTACATGCAAGAAAGTCGGTTTTATACCTAAATGTAAAATTGTGGAATTTTTCCAAATGCACTGCCGTTATGGCTTTATGCCAACTTTAGTAAGATGAAGAAAGTTAATTAACTTTAATATGTGAATTTAATAATTTGAAACAACTTGATATGGATTTCTAAATGTGTACATGCAAGAAAGTCGGTTTTATACCTAAATGTAAAATTGTGGAATTTTTCCAAATGCACTGTCGTTATGGCTTTATGCCAACTTCAGTAAGATGAAGAAAGTTAATTAACTTTAATATGTGAATTTAATAATTTGAAACAACTTGATATGGATTTCTAAAAGTGTACATGCCAGAATATCGGTTTTATACCTAAATGTAAAATTGTGGAATTTTTCCAAATGCACTACCGTTATGGCTTTATGCCAACTTTAGTAAGATGAAGAAAGTTAATTAACTTTAATATGTGAAGCTAATGATTTGAAGCAATTTGATATG
>NW_026092402.1:0-7579 GCF_024586455.1 Bactrocera neohumeralis | reverse complement strand
CGACAACGGCTGGTTGTCACCCAGTTCTTTTTCGAACTTCTTGTACCGCATATATAGGCTAATTTGTGAGTTATCTCATAACGGTGTATCTTTGTGCCTAAAATATATAAATTTGAGCGAAAACTTTACTTACTACCCATATACTATCATACTAATATCAGGTTTTTCGGAGATCAGTCTGACTTTACTATATATGATTAGTTTTTTAGTAAATAACATGTTGGTAGCATGTCGATACTACGTTTTTCTAACAAACCTTAGTTGCAAGAGTATAATATGTTCGGTTGCATCCGAACTTAGCCCTTCCTTACTTGTTTTCACTTTTTCTTTCCTTTTTTTGAAATAATAAAATTTATAAAAGACTTGAAATATAACTTCTATATTAATGAATTGTGTTCAATTTTAATATAAAAAGGTAAAAAGTATTCTACGTCCCGCAATTTTTAAATCTATAATATCTTCGAAAATATTCATTAAATGATGTAAAGTGCCATTTTGTTCTATATTTAATCAACAATGTATTTAAGGTATGTAATAGTACAAGGATTAATGCTGTCTTGGTTAAAATCGCTTCGAAAATTAATCATTATTTGGTAAATGGCAAAAAAGTGTTATTGAGGGATATCCATAACAGATAGACATATCCTGGAGTTTTCTGTATACTTTTTCAATGTGTACAATACTTAGTGCATTACTTTGAAAAATCTCGTAGATTTCAGTCTGCGTTTTCAATGTTAGCGAAAAAAATGTAATATTTACAACATTAGCTTAGAAACCTCAAAAATACAATTTTTCTACAAATTAATGTATGTTATACTTTTGAACTTTCCCCTTAAATGACTCTATGTATTAAAAACCGCATCAAAATCTTTTGCGTAGTTTTAAAGAGTTAAGCACACATAAGGGCATAGGGACAGAGAAAGTGACTTTATTTTATACTATGTATTGAAGTCTTACTATTTTTTGCTCAGAGTAGTATACTTCAACCGTTATTTTGAAATAATAACCTTGGTCAATCAAATACTTATTAATTATTATTTTAAGAAATATATTATAATGCGTGAAAATTGTCAATAATCAAATATCTTATAATAATTTGTCTCTATTTTCTCTCCTCCTAAAGTTAACTTTTGCTTTTTCCTTTTGGCCTCCTTAATTAATATAATTTTATATTTATTTTAAAGGTGCTGCTCGAGGACACACTTTCGCGAATGAAGTGTTTCATAAAATGCTTCCTAGAAGCTCTGGGTTTCCTAAGAGTACATGAAATAAATACAAAGCGAATAATTAACTACTTTGATGCGATATATCCGGAATTTATAAACGAAGCCACATTTGTTTGCACCTATGTGGAGTATCTGGACCAATGCGATTTAGCTTATCAATTTTATATTTGCTTCAACACAATAAGGTATAAGCAAAATAAAGCTGCCGTGAATGGCGATTAATTCTGTATAACATTTTGTTCTTATTTAGAGTATTATATTTTCATATTATTACAATGACTATAACATAAACCAAGTATCCTCTGGGTAGCCTAAGAACATCCCTTTGAAGGCGAGCTAAAGTGAGAAGACGAAACATCCCCTCCGCAAGGTTGTGCGCTGGGTTTGGGACCCGCCACATAAAAAACCATACCAATAAAAATTAACAATCAGCCTCAGATGAGAGACCCCTTTTTAATGACGACCATGGCAAACGAATAAGGACTACGAATTGAGGGCGTGCACCTGGAATGTCCGGTGCTTTAACTGGGAAGGTGCCGCTGTCCAGCTGGTTGATGTCCTCGTGAAAATAAAGTCTGTCATCACCGACGTCCAAGAAATACGATGGACGGGACAAGGAGAGAGACGAGTAGGTCCTTGTGGTATTTATTACAGTGACCATATAAAGGAGCGAAATTTTGGTGTGGGATTCGTGGTGGGAGAGAGACTCTTTCGCCGGGTACTATCATTCACTACGGTGAATGAACGTCTAGCCACAATCCGCATCAAAGCAATGTTCTTCAACATATCGCTGATTTGCGCCCATGTTCCGACGGAAGAGAAGGACGATGTGACCAAAGATGTCTTCAATGAGCGCTTGGAGCGCACCTATAAGAGCTGCCCCCGCCATGATGTCAAAATCATGCTTGACGACTTTAACGCCAGGGTGGGCAAAGAAGGTATTCTTGACACTACGGTCGGTAAATTCAGCCTCCACGACGAAACATCGCCAAATGGGTTGAGGCTGATTGACTTCGCCGGGGCCCGAAATATGGTTATCTGTGGTACTAGATTCCAGCACAAGAAGATACAACAAACTATCTGGCTGTCTCCGGATCGAAAAGCCACGAACCAGATCGATCATGTTGTGATGGACGGAAGGCACGTCTCCAGTGTTCTAGACGTGCGTACGCTCCGAGATCCTAACATTGACTCGGGCCATTATCTGGTTGCAGCCAAGATTCGAATTCGAAGATTGGAATTTAAGTGTGCGATGCCCAATACATAAAAAGGGAGACCCGACAGTCTGCGCCAATTACCGTGGGATAAACCTCCTCAACATATACGTATATGGTTCTATCGCGTATTGAGTGAAAGATTAAAGCCCGCCATCAACAAACTGATTGGACCTTATCAGTGTGGCTTTAGACTTGGCAAATCAACCGACCAGATATTCATCATACACCAAATCCTGGAAAATACGCGTGAAAGGAGAATCGACACACGCCCCCTCTTCGTCGATTTCAAAGTTACTTTCGATAGCACGAAATGGGGCTGCCTTTATGCCGTGATGTCTGAATTTGGTATCCGCGCAAAACTAATACGGCTGTGTGAACTGACGTTGAGTAACACCAAAAACTGGGTCGGGAAGGACCTGAGCGTTCGATAACAGCTGCAAAATTAATCGAGCAATTACCTTTATAACAGTAAAGGCTGGCGTATGCCGACGATATTGATATCGCCGTTAGTTCTACTTTTCTCCAGACTGGACCAAGAAGCAAAAAGCAATGGATCTGGTAAGAACGAGAGCTATTCATCAAACAAACAGTCGTCGCACGCGCGACTTGGCTCTCACTTCACTGTTGACAGTCATAACTTTGAAGTCGTAGATAAGATCAAAACAAACTTTATAAGTCACTCATAATTCCTGCCCTGCTATATGGTGCAGAGGCTTGGACGAAGACAACAGCAGATGAGTCGACGTTGCGAGTTTTCGAGAGAAAAGTTCTGCGAAAGGCGGTGCATTGCACATTGTCAACGGCCAATATCGCATTCGATGGAATAATAGGCTGTACGAGTTATACGACGATATCGAGAGCGAATTGAGAGACAGCGGCTACGCTGGCTAGGTCATGTTGTCCGAATGGACGGAAACACTCCAGCTCTGAAAGTATTCGACGCAGTACCCTCCGGAGGAAGCAGAGGAAGAGGAAGACCTCCACTCCGTTGGAAGGACCAAGTGGAGAGGGACCTGGCTTCGCTTGGAATATACAATTGGCGCCACTTAGCGAAAAGAAGAAACGACTGGCGCGCTGTTGTTAACTCGGCTATAATCGCGTAAGCGGTGTATATGCCAATAAAGAAAAAGATAACATTATCTTTCCAAAATTTCTATACGAGTATAACTATTTGGCAAACGTTTTTTGCTTTGCAAATTATTGGTAGTTTCTAGATAAATTCTAGTGTAGATAAAAAAGACGTGTGGCACTCGGGGACTGCCGCGGTAAAGCTACAAGTTACACTTTTTGAGCGTGGTGACCGATAAGAAAACATATTTTCCTATTATTAAATAAATAAAAAGCTAATTTTGTTTAAAATATTTTATTATTTTACAATACATGTCGGTTTTATTATCTTACAGTAGCTGTTGGTTATTCAGGAATATTTATCATAGGTTTATGATAACTGAAATAAGAAACATAAGTTTGCGACTTAATATACAAAATACCGCGTCAATGGTGGTCCCATATTTTGTTGTGGACTCTTGTGGATCATAGTTCATTTTCAAATTCAAATTTTTTGACAGAAAAGTTGTCAACCGCTCTGATTTTTTATCAGCGAAGTTAATGTTGAAATCGCCAGCCAAGATAAGTGGAAATTTATTACCATTTGTACCAAGTATTTTCGACCCTTCTTCAATATACTCCAGTAAAGTGCGATGAATAAAATGTTCTACCTCGTCCAATTTTGGATTCGGAGAAATGGAAATTGCTGCATAACTATTTGTTGGCCATTTTCTAAGTTTGCATAAGCACGCACAAATATCTCCAACAACTGAGCGCCTAACATTAACATCGCTAACGTGTGCAATATTTATTTCAATATTCGGAGTCATAATATTAGTAATACCATTTTCATTTTGGTAAATCGCTACCCCACCTTTTGAAACAGTATCTCGTTTAAACTGAACAATACAATTAAAATTAGGTATTTCAATCGGATTATCACGCGTCATGCAAGTTTCGGTAAGAAGTAACACATTTGTTTTTATCGTAACTGAATTTTGTAAATCGTATTTATGACTATTTAGACTTTGGCATTTGAAAGTCATTATTGAAATACCATTTCTATTGCTAATAAATTCTAATACACTTTGAGCTATCATCTGAACACTATTTAAAGACAGTATTTCATTCTTCTTCTTGCAACAAAAATGCAGTCGATGCAGCTTGCTTTCGATTATGATAAAACTTGAATGTAGAGTTATCGTATTTTGTCGTGATATACAATTTTTCAATATTAGTCACCCGAGAGAGCGCAACATAAACGAGTTCCTGAGAATGTGCTTTACAATACTCATATACTATTTCATCAAAAGTTCCACCTTGCGACTGTTTTGCACTGCTAGAGCGGCTGGTTTTTGCCTTTTTTCCTACCCATTTTATCTAAACCACAAAATTCCAGCCAAACTCTTATTAATGTGTTACTTTCATCAAATTATAGATGTACCAATTTCCCAACAGCACCATTGCAAAAACCATCAGAAACGTCGATGTTAGTTGTAATAACATAATGCTTTCCAACGACAAAAGTAATGTGATAAGGCTGTCCTCCAGTGTCAATAACAGATTTTTTATGTAATTTAAGTCTAAAAGAACTTTTTCAGCACTTTTAGCGCCAATAATGACGTCTACGGACATTGAAAGAACTTTGTTTTCACATTGGCTCAAAATCCAATATTTATAGGCGGCAACATCCTCATTTTTAAAAAATAAACGAACTCCATCAGGACATAATGTAGCAACATCCTCTTTGAAAAATTTCGATTTCAATAAGTTGAAACTCATGCTCATCTAGTACATCTCCATTAACTATTTTTGTCAAAACTTGTGAAATGCAACATTAGCTTGTCTCATTACTGTGGTGAGTTGATAAAATTTTAATTTTCTCCATAAATGCGGTCCAATCATGCTCGTTCTGATTGTCTTGTAAATTGGTGTCGATCTTACTGGTGGCAATTGCCGTAAATCTCCGATCAAAATAACATCTATACTTCCGAAATCTGTGTTTTTGCCTGTTATTTGTTTTAGACGATTATCAATTTTATGTAGAAGTTCTGCACTAACCATGCTAATTTCATCAATGATTAGTACTCTGACATATCTGAAGAGAGATCTATACAATTGCAACGTTTCTGGATGACAAAGGCAAAAGTTTTGAAAGAGAAATTTTGAGTTGAACAGTTGTACCTTTCAATAGCCACGGCAGCATTGCTGCTGAAGCACATGTAATATAGGCACTGCAGTAACCATCATTATCAGTGAACCTATTGCAAATTTCCATAATCAGTTTGATAATATATTAATCTTATTATTTGCTCATATGTATACTCATGTGCCCGTTCAGAAAATCAAATCATGATTTAATCACTTATACATATTACATGTGCGCGCCTTAATCTGCTTGTTCATACATTCATATATACTTATATGTACATATGTACATATATTTGTATACACTTCCGAACAAATAATGCACAAGCATGCAAGTTAATGACAGCCTCCACACAGCCACTTGACTATAACTGTAAACAATATTGAATCTTTACACTTTGTAGTTGTGCGGCCTCATAAATTAAAATAGAATTCGATATACTTTTTCCGTTCACATTAGAATAAACCATTCTTATCTAAACAATATTTGTAGCCCTCACAAGAAGGTATAATAAAATCAAAACAGAACACTTAACGTTCTGCCTAAAAATGCTGAATATGATATTAATGTAAATTGACACTTTCTTTGTTTCAAACTCAACTTCAATATGTAACAACTTTAAGTAAATAATAAGTAAATGTATAAATATTAGTAACTTGGAAGTAAAAGATAGATTTGGTCTCCGGCAATCTAGTCGACACGACTTGTTTAATTTTCTCTGCGCGTTGGCAGATAAAAAAAAATATATTTTTTTTACAAATTCCCGCGATACGGGAATTAATTGGAGTCCAACGTGGGGCCACGAAAAACAAAATATCCTCGGAAAAGGATGATCGTGATCCTTATGTACAAAAATAAAAATATAAAATCTCGTGCGAAAGGTAATATGCAAAAAAGCATAATAATAATATCTCAATAAAAGTGAGAAAAATTAAAAGTTAAAACCAAAACATGCTATGCTGCGTAAACTAACAAAAAATAATAATACGAAATCTAATATATAACACGTGTCGTGTCGCCAAAAAAAAAGTGTAATTAA
Source organism: Bactrocera neohumeralis (assembly GCF_024586455.1). Lineage (NCBI taxonomy): Eukaryota > Metazoa > Arthropoda > Insecta > Diptera > Tephritidae > Bactrocera > Bactrocera neohumeralis. The sequence goes on along the minus strand of NW_026092402.1, from coordinate 901 downwards.
TATTAAAATAAAATATATTATAAATATAAAATTAAACATTAATAAAACACATTATCCAAAACGTACTAAAAACTAAAATAAATTAAAGTAAATAAAGCTATCAAACAAACAAATACATATCAACAACATTTGTGACTACAGCAATGTGAGAAATGCCGGAAAACCTATAGAAAACAGTGAGAGTAAAGACGAAACAACAAGAAGACAACAGAGGACAACATTGGAGAAAGCAGTAAGATTAATCAATCATTATTGTTAAGAAAAATAAATGCGTTAAAATTATAAATTATATATATATATATTTATGGGCAACACCCAAATTTAACCTAAGTATATTAGATTATACTATTGTAAAATTGCGGTGGGGATCAATGAAGAGAAAAGTGCCCCAGAAAAATAAACATAATTTCTGGTTTGTGCAACCAATAATAAAATAAAAATAAAGCTGGGTGATTCACCACCTCGGGGACCCAGCTTAGAATAAATAAAAAAAACTCTGCGATTAACTCTGATAAAATAAAAATATAAATTAAGGCTCTACCAGCCACATAACAAAATAAAAAAGACCCCCATAACTTAGCTCAATTCTGCGAATCCTACATAAAAAGACCCTCCAGAATAGAAGAGCATCTCTTCCTAGAAGAGATTATACAAATATAAAATAATAATAAAGTTCTTTGTCTAAACTAAAAAAAAAAAAACAAAAAAAAATAATAATAATAATAATTAATCATGGTTAATGAGGCAGGATTAACGGTAGATTTAATTACGCGCAGAAATAATAAATGACAACATTCAGTGTCATGAGTCACTAGATGTTATAAAATCCTTACCAGAATTTTCAGGAAGGATAAACGCTTTTGTTATAGAAGAGGTAGCGAAATTACCAGCCTTTACGATT
>NW_026092401.1:0-6983 GCF_024586455.1 Bactrocera neohumeralis | reverse complement strand
AAGGTGTAGAACCGATTTTTTAGTACATACACAATATGCAATCGATATCAAGTTGCGTAAAAATATGAACTTTACATATTTATGCAAATTAGCCGTTTTGATTCTATTGGAGTTGGCATAGAGTTGTCCTACAGCAAAAGCGACAGTGTATATGGATCAACTTCACAAGCTTATATTAAGGTGTAGAATCGATTTTTTGATACATACACATTAAGCAATCGATATCAAGTTGCGTAAAAATATGAACTTTACATATTTATGCTAACTAGCCGTTTTGATGTTATTGGAGTTGTCATAGAGTTGTCCTATAGCCACAAAGACAGTGTATTTGGAGCTATTTCACAATCTTATATTAAGGTGTAGAATCGATTTTTTGGTACATACACATTAAGCAATCGATATCAAGTTGCGTAAAAATATGAACTTTACATATTTATGCTAACTAGCCGTTTTGATGTTATTGGAGATATCATAGAGTTGTCGTATAGCCATAGCGACAGTGTATTTGGATCAATTTCACAATCTTATATTAAGGTGTAGAATCGATTTTTTGATACATACACATTAAGCAATCGATATCAAGTTGCGTAAAAATATGAACTTTACATATTTATGCTAACTAGCCGTTTTGATGTTATTGGAGTTGTCATAGAGTTGTCCTATAGCAATAGCGACAGTGTATTTCGAACAATTTTACAATCATAAGTTGAGGTGTAGAATCGATTTTTTGATACATACACATTAAGCAATCGATATCAAGTTGCGTAAAAATATGAACTTTACATATTTATGCTAACTAGCCGTTTTGATGTTATTGGAGTTGTCATAGAGTTGTCCTATAGCCATAGCGACAGTGTATTTGGAGCAATTTCATAATCTTATATTAAGGTGTAGAATCGATTTTTTGGTACATACACATTAAGCAATCGATATCAAGTTGCGTAAAAATATGAACTTTACATATTTATGCTAACTAGCCGTTTTGATGTTATTGGAGTTGTCATAGAGTTGTCCTATAGCAATAGCGACAGTGTATTTGGATCAATTTCACAATCTTAAATTAAGGTGTAGAATCGATTTTTTGATACATACACATTAAGCAATCGATATCAAGTTGCGTAAAAATATGAACTTTACATATTTATGCTAACTAGCCGTTTTGATGTTATTGGAGTTGTCATAGAGTTGTCCTATAGCAATAGCGACAGTGTATTTGGATCAATTTCACAATCTTATATTAAGGTGTAGAATCGATTTTTTGATACATACACATTAAGCAATCGATATCAAGTTGCGTAAAAATATGAACTTTACATATTTATGCTAACTAGCCGTTTTGATGTTATTGGAGTTGTCATAGAGTTGTCCTATAGCAATAGCGACAGTGTATTTGGATCAATTTCACAATCTTATATTAAGGTGTAGAATCGATTTTTTGATACATACACATTAAGCAATCGATATCAAGTTGCGTAAAAATATGAACTTTACATATTTATGCTAACTAGCCGTTTTGATGTTATTGGAGTTGTCATAGAGTTGTCGTATAGCCATAGCGACAGTGTATTTGGAGCAATTTCACAATCTTATATTAAGGTGTAGAAAAGATTTTTTAGTATATACACATTAAGCAATCGATATCAAGATGCGTAAAAATATGAACTTTACATATTTTGCTAATTAGCCGTTTTGATGTTATTTGAGTTTTCACAGAGTTGTTCTATAGCAATAGCGACAGTGTATTTGGAACAATTTCACAATCTTATATTAAGGTGTAGAATCGATTTTTTGGTACATACACATTATGCAATCGATATCAAGTTGCGTAAAAATATGAACTTTACATATTTATGCTAACTAGCCGTTTTGATGTTATTGGAGTTGTCATAGAGTTGTCCTATAGCAATAGCGACAGTGTATATGGATCAACTTCACAAGCTTATATTAAGAAAAAGAATCGAAATTTTGATACATACACATTAAGCAATCGATATCAAGTTGCGTAAAAATATGAACTTTACATATTTATGCTAACTAGCCGTTTTGATGTTATTGGAGTTGTCATAGAGTTGTCCTATAGCAATAGCGACAGTGTATTTGGAACAATTTCACAATCTTATATTAAGGTGTAGAATCGATTTTTTGGTACATACACATTAAGCAATCGATATCAAGTTGCGTAAACATATTAACTTTACATATTTATGCTAACTAGCCGTTTTGATGTTATTGGAGTTGTCATAGAGTTGTCGTATAGCCATAGCGACAGTGTATTTGGAGCAATTTCACAATCTTATATTAAGGTGTAGAATCGATTTTTTAGTACATACACATTAAGCAATCGATATCAAGTTGCGTAAAAATATGAACTTTACATATTTATGCTAACTAGCCGTTTTGATGTTATTGGAGTTGTCATAGAGTTGTCCTATAGCCATAGTTGTCAATCTTATAGGTGTAGAATTACACATTAAGCAATCGATATCAAGTTGCGTAAAAATATGAACTTTACATATTTATGCAAAATAGCCGTTTTGATGTTATTGGAGTTGTCAGAGAGTTGTCGTATAGCCATAGCGACAGTGTATTTGGAGCAATTTCACAATCTTATATTAAGGTGTAGAATCGATTTTTTGATACATACACTTTAAGCAATCGATATCAAGTTGCGTAAATATACGAACTTTACATATTTATGCAAATTAGCCGTTTTGATGTGATTGGAGTTGTCATAGAGTTGTCGTATAGCCATAACGACAGTGTATTTGGAACAATTTCACAATCTTATATTAAGGTGTAGAATCGATTTTTTGATACATACACATTAAGCAATCGATATCAAGTTGCGTAAAAATATGAACTTTACATATTTATGCTAACTAGCCGTTTTGATGTTATTGGAGTTGTCATAGAGTTGTCGCTATAGCGGTAGCGACAGTGTATTTGGAGCAATTTCACAATCTTATATTAAGGTGTAGAATCGATTTTTTGGTACATACACATTAAGCAATCGATATCAAGTTGCGTAAAAATATGAACTTTACATATTTATGCTAACTAGCCGTTTTGATGTTATTGGAGTTGTCATAGAGTTGTCCTATAGCAATAGCGACAGTGTATTTGGATCAATTTCACAATCTTATATTAAGGTGTCGAATCAATTTTTTGATACATACACATTAAGCAATCGATATCAAGTTGCGTAAAAATATGAACTTTACATATTTATGCTAACTAGCCGTTTTGATGTTATTGGAGTTGTCATAGAGTTGTCCTATAGCAATAGCGACAATGTGCTTGGAAAAATTTCACAATCTTATATTAAGGTGTAGAATCGATTTTTTGATACATACACATTAAGCAATCGATATCAAGTTGCGTAAAAATATGAACTTTACATATTTATGCTAACTAGCCGTTTTGATGTTATTGGAGTTGTCATAGAGTTGTCGTATAGCCATAGCGACAGTGTATTTGGAGCAATTTCACAATCTTATATTAAGGTGTAGAATCGATTTTTTATACATACACATTAAGCAATCGATATCAAGTTGCGTAAAAATATGAACTTTACATATTTATGCTAACTAGCCGTTTTGATGTTATTGGAGTTGTCATAGAGTTGTCCTATAGCAATAGCGACAGTGTATTTGGAACAATTTAACAATCTTATATTAAGGTGTAGAATCGATTTTTTGATACATACACATTAAGCAATCGATATCAAGTTGCGTAAAAATATGAACTTTACATATTTATGCTAACTAGCCGTTTTGATGTTATTGGAGTTGTCATAGAGTTGTCCTATAGCAATAGCGACAGTGTATTTGGAGCAATTTCACAATCTTATATTAAGGTGTAGAATCGATTTTTTGATACATACACATTAAGCAATCGATATCAAGTTGCGTAAAAATATGAACTTTACATATTTATGCTAACTAGCCGTTTTGATGTTATTGGAGTTGTCATAGAGTTGTCCTATAGCAATAGCGACAGTGTATTTGGATCAATTTCACAATCTTAAGTTACGGTGTAGAATCGATTTTTTGATACATACACATTAAGCAATCGATATCAAGTTGCGTAAAAATATGAACTTTACATATTTATGCTAACTAGCCGTTTTGATGTTATTGGAGTTGTCATAGAGTTGTCGTATAGCCATAGCGACAGTGTATTTGGAGCAATTTCACAATCTTATATTAAGGTGTAGAATCGATTTTTTGGTACCTGCGCATTAAGCAATGGGTATCAAGTTGCGTAAAAATATGAACTTTACATATTTATGCTAATTAGCCGTTTTGATGTTATTGGAGTTGTCATAGAGTTGTCGTATAGCCATAGCGACAGTGTATTTGGAGCGATTTCACAATCTTATATTAAGGTGTAGAATCGATTTTTTGGTACATACACATTAAGCAATCGATATCAAGATGCGCAAAAGTGTGAACTAGCCCGTTTTGATGTTAATGAAGCTTTCATAGAGTTGTCGTATAGCCATAGCGACAGTGTATTTGGATCAATTTCACAATCTTATATTAAGGTGTAGAATCGATTTTTTGATACATACACATTAAGCAATCGATATCAAGTTGCGTAAAAATATGAACTTTACATATTTATGCTAATTCAGCTGTTTTGATGTTAATTGGAGCTTGTCATAGAGTTGTCGAATAGCCATAGCGACAGTGTATTTGGATCAATTTCACAATCTTATATTAAGGTGTAGAATCGATTTTTTAGTACATACATATTGTGCAATCGATATCAAGATGCGTAAAAATATGAACTTTACATATTTATACAAATTAGCCGTTTTGATGTTATTGGAGTTGTCATAGAGTTGTTCTATAGCAATAGCGACAGTGTATTTGGAACAATTTCACAATCTTATATTAAGGTGTAGAATCGATTTTTTAGTACATACACATTAAGCAATCGATATCAAGTTGCGTAAAAATATGAACTTTACATATTTATGCTAACTAGCCGTTTTGATGTTATTGGAGTTGTCATAGAGTTGTCCTATAGCCATAGCGACAGTGTCTTTGGAAGCAATTTCACAATCTTAAGTTACGGTGTTGAATCGATTTTTTGATACATACACATTAAGCAATCGCAAGTTGCGTAAAAATATGAACTTTACATATTTATGCTAATTAGCCGTTTTGATGGTTATTGGAGTAGTCATAGAGTTGTCGTATAGCCATAGCGACAGTGTATTTGGAGCAATTTCACAATCTTATATTAAGGTGTAGAATCGATTTTTTGATACATACACATTAAGCAATCGATATCAAGTTGCGTAAAAATATGAACTTTACATATTTATGCTAATTAGCCGTTTTGATGTTATTGGAGTTGTCATAGAGTTGTCGTATAGCCATAGCGACAGTGTATTTGGATCAATTTCACAATCCTATATTAAGGTGTAGAATCGATTTTTTGATACATACACATTAAGCAATCGATATCAAGTTGTGTAAATATATGAACTTTACATATCAAGTTGCGTAAAAATATGAACTTTACATATTTATGCTAATTAGCCGTTTTGATGTTATTGGAGTTGTCATAGAGTTGTCGTATAGCCATAGCGACAGTGTATTTGGAGCAATTTCACAATCTTATATTAAGGTGTAGAATCGATTTTTTAGTACATACACATTAAGCAATCGATATCAAGTTGCGTAAAAATATGAACTTTACATATTTATGCTAATTAGCCGTTTTGATGTTATTGGAGTTGTCATAGAGTTGTCGTATAGCCATAGCGACAGTGTATTTGGAACAATTTCACAATCTTATATTAAGGTGTAGAATCGATTTTTTGTACATACACATTAAGCAATCGATATCAAGTTGCGTAAAAATATGAACTTTACATATTTATGCTAATTAGCCGTTTTGATGTTATTGGTGTTTCCATAGAGTTGTCGTATAGCCATAACGACAGTGTATTTGGAGCAATTTCACAATATTAAGTTAAGGTGTAGAATCGATTTTTTGATACATACACATTACGCTATCGATATCAAGTTGCGTAAAAATATGAACTTTACATATTTATGCTAATTAGGCTTTTTGATGTTAATAAAGCTTGTCATAGAGTTGTCGAATAATCATAGCGACAGTGTATTTGGATCAATTTCACAATCTTATATTAAGGTGTAGAATCGATTTTTTAGTACATACACATTAAGCAATCGATATCAAGATGCGTAAAAATATGAACTTTACATATTTCTGTTAATTAGCCGTTTTGATGTTATTGGAGTTGTCATGGAGTTGTCGTATAGCCATAGCGACAGTGTATTTGGATCAATTTCACAATCTTATATTAAGGTGTAGAATCGATTTTTTAGTACATACACATTAAGCAATCGATATCAAGATGCGTAAAAATATGAACTTTACATATTTATGCTAACTAGCCGTTTTGATGTTATTGGAGTTGTCATGGAGTTGTCGTATAGCCATAAAAGGTGTAGAACCATTTTTTTAGTGCATAAATTATGCAATGATAAAGTTGCTTTAAAAATTGAAATTTGGGAAAATGAATTTTTAATTTTATCCCAATTACCCTTTTTTGATGTTAATTGTCATGAGTTTTCCACGGGAAAAGCGACGGGTATATGGACCAACTTCTCGCTTTATATTAGGGGTGGGGAATTTGTTTTTTTGGTACATGAAATTTTAAAGGTTGATATCAGGTTGGGAAAATAATTTACATTTTTTCAACTGGCCTTTTTTTTGGAAACCAAGAGGCCCTGCCCCATGGAATTTTAATGGACCAACCACAACCCAAAAATGTATAATCGATTTTTTGGTACATAAAATTAAGCAATCGATATCAAGAGCGAAAAAAAAACCCCAATTTTTTCCGGTTAATTAACCTTTTTAGTTATTGGAGGTCTAGAGGGTCCTAAGCAAAAAGCGGAAGGGTTTTTTGGAAATTTTTTTAAAACAACCTTTTAATT
>NW_026092400.1:0-7416 GCF_024586455.1 Bactrocera neohumeralis | reverse complement strand
GGCAGGCGGTGGTCGGGGTAGGCCGCGGTCGAAAAGACGCGCAGCGCCTCTTCGTATGCGTTCCGGCAAAAGGCACCGCCAGCGGTGTCCGCGTCGCCCCGCGCCTCGCCGCTTGCGTCGGCCGCAAAGACAGTTGCCAGCACGCCAAGCGCGCTTTCTAAGTTCACATCCGGCAAGCTAAGGACTTCACCCGCGTCCTTCTCCTTTTCTTCGGGCTGCGGACTTGGGGAGGCGGCGCCGGCGGCGGGCGCAGGGGGCGGAGAAGGCGGCAAGGCAGAGAGCAGCAGGGCGGCCACCGACGGTGGGATCTGGTGAGCGGGCACAGCGCGGAAAGAAAGGGGTCCGACAGCACAAAGCCAACAGGGTCGCTGTACGCCACGCGGATCAGCTTGTACTGCTCCGCGTCAAGGAGGACGCCGCAGGAGCGGAGGGAGACCTTCAAGTCCTCCGGGTTCACGCGGGAGTGCTTGGTCTTTTCAAAGTGAACGCGGCCGTCGGTGCTCGTGAATCGGCGGCTGTTGTATGCAATTTCGCACGTCGACAAGAGTTTGCGCTCAAATTCCAGGTAGCACGCGGCGCCACCGCGCAGGAGAAGATTGAGGACGGTGCTGATGGTCGGCTGCGCCTCCTCGCGGGCCACAGTCGTCTCTTGCGCCGACAGCTGTTTCGGTTGCAACGGCATCGGACACCAGAAAGACAAATTGAGCGAACAGACCAAGAGGGAGGGGAGAGAGACTTTCGCACGAGATGAGGAGAAAAGCACACACAAAGCAAAGAGAAAGAGCAGAGGCAGAGAAGCCGACAACAAATCAAAACTGAGACAAGCGCAAAAAAAAAAAAAAAAGAAGGCGGTGGGGCATTGTAGGGCGGGGACTTTCGTGCAAAAAAGGCAGAAGCCAACACCAATCTCGTGAAAGAGTTGCGTTTTTTGTGTGTGTGTGTGTGTGGTTGTCTGACAACGCAAGAACCGCCGTCGTAAAGCTTCAACTCACCAAACAGAGTTCTGTGAAGTACGTCGTTTATTTAACGTTTTTTTTTTTTTTTTTCGTTCTTTTCACTGATGCAGCATTCTGACAGCTTGTGTGTGTGTGTGTGTGTGTGTGTGTGTGTGTGTGTGTGTGTGTAAATGTGTGTCTGTGCATCCGTTGCAGGAAGGCACTCGCCTCGCGCAGTGCAAGTCAGAGCCGACACACAACAAAAAAATAAATCAGAATGCAAAACAGGAGAGGGTGAAAAAAGAAGAGAAAAAAGCGGTGGGGGGCCGTCGTTGCGACGATCCGCGGAAGGAAAAAGAAAGACAACCGGCTGAAACGATAAAAAGAGAGATGAAAGGGAGGGGCAGGGTTGCCTCAAAGAATAGAGCAAAGAATGTGTACGAGATTAATCACTGTGTTCTACACGCATGTACGCCACAGCGGGTCCCGTGGACGTGGCGGCAACGCCCGGGGAAAGCGGCGACAGGGCTGACACGACGCTGCTAGAGAGGAAGGGAAAGTTTTGAAAAGACAGGGAGCCGTTTCCAGCAGCCGTCGCGTGGATGCTGTTCGCCTCGTTGCCTCGCAGCGAGCTCCCCTGGAACGCCTGAAGCAGCGACGCGTTCAGCTTGCCCACGCCGCGTCGCTGGTGAGTGGACAGCGAGACGGAGGTGCGAGCCGCGGCGGCGTCGACGGACCCCATGCTTGTGGCCAGTCGGCTGGCGAGGAAGTCGGAGTAGGTGGTGACGAGGAGCTGTTTGATGTCTTCCGGCCCGCCGTCCCGCCACGAGGCGCGGAGCTGCTGTATGGCGTTCTGCCACTCCGTAGAGTCGTCCATGGCGTAGCGGTACACCGCGAGATTGGCAAGCGCACGCAACGCACGTGGACTGTGCTTTCCCTCAACCGCGCTGAAGATGTTGTAGGACGACTCAAAGAGTTTCACTACCTCTTCTTTCCCGCCACGGTAGACGGAGGTAATAGAGGATGCCTCTGAGATGGAGTTGAGCGACTTGGCCGGCAGCGGCGGGTCGCGGCTAGAGGTCAGAGCGGCTTGCTCTCCGCCGCGCAGCCGCTCCTGCTGACGCCTGCACAGCACCACCCCCTGTTGAATGTAGTCCTGTGCGAGGAGGACGTCCTGCGAGCCGTACTTCTCCAGGTGACGCAGCATGTGCCGGATAGCGCCGTCTTCGGTCAGAAAACGCGCGAAGCCCTCCGTTTGCAATGTGTTGGTGCCCGAGTTGGACAGCGACAGACCCCCGCTACCCGATCCACCGCTGGAACAGTGGCGCTCGAAAAAGGCGGAGAAGCCCGGCGGCTGACTCGATCCCGCAGCAAAACGGGGGTGCTCGTGCTCGACAGCACTGCCCGCGCCGATGTCGTTTGTCCGCTCCGATGCCCCCGCGTGACTGCCCTCCGCAGCTCTCTCGGCGGCCAGCGGATCTCTCTGTTTCCGTTGATGGCTGTCTCTGCGATGGAGGAACGGAGACTGACACCGTCGGCTCCTTGCAGTTGGTGGACACGCCGCTGCCGGAGAGGTCGGGTTGAACATCTGCAGATCCCGGCCGGGGAATTCAAAAGAAGGCGGCGCCGTCGCCGTTGTTGCGCTCATTCTCCGCGGCGTACACGGCGTTGATGACTGGTAAACAGTCCACCAGCTCTGCGGTACAGCGACGGTACTGCGGGCCAAAGCTGGTTTTAAAGTGCGCGAGCAGATTGTCGGCCAGCAGGGACGCCTCGACTACGCAGCTCGCCATCTTCTCAGAGAGGCAGCCGATGAGCTTCAGCCGCTGCGCGGCGACGTCGTCGTCGCCCCCGGCTGTAGGTCCTTCCGGTGAAGGGACCCGTCGGCTGACCGGCTCCTCGCTGGGACGGTGTTCAGGCTCCAATCTGGGGAACCGTTAGGACTATCGTCGCCGCTGCCGCCGGTGGTGGTGGTGGGCGGCGGCGGCGGCGGAGAGGGTGTCAATCATGCGGCTGAGCTGCAGCGCTTGGAGGCGCATGAGAGACAACAAGACAGCCTTGTCCCCTTCCGTGCGCACCTTTCTTTTGCGCAGATGGATAGCCAGTTCAAGTCCGTTGCCCTCCACTTTTAAAGAACCCAAGGTGTGTTGAAGATCGAGATTCCCTGGCCGTCCGTTGGTGTGGCGACGGCACCCTCTGCAGTCGCCGTCTCAAAAACACATTCGTAGCATTCTTGCTCCAGGGCGTGGTACAGCAGTGCGGAGGCGGTCGGCATGTGCACAATGTGAGAGACAACAAGTGACGCAGTCCGCTCCCAGAAGCGTCTCGCCTCCGCGGTCTCGCCCACGTCGGGGAAAAGCACCGCAGACCAAGAAAGGGCACCAGGGCCGCACCGTGCACCTCCCATTCCTGCTGATGGATCGCCTCGCGTTCCAGAGAGGGCAGGACAAGTCGTTCCGCCAATGCACGGATTCGAAGCCGCACCCAGCGGGGGATGGGGTAGACGATCGTCTTGGTGTCATCGGCGCCGCAGCTTTGCTGTCTGTGCGTCTCGGCCGTCGGACAGCCCTTGGCAAGTGGGTTCGGCAAGAGAAGAGAGAGGGAGAGGGAGAGCTGGCACTCCGCGAGGCGGTGGCTGCCGAGGACGGAGAGGCTTGAGAGGTCGCAATGATGGAAGCAGGAGCGAAGTCCTTCACAGTAGGGACAACCTCGACAATATGGCCGTCAGCCAGGCGCACCCCGAGCGCGGCGCAGAGTCGGTGGTACACCAACTGTTTGTCCTCTTCTTCCAACGGCGCGTGCAAGTCCACCAGTCGAGGCGTGAGACGAAACTTGCGATACACACGCGAGGGAGGACGACCCCTACGTAGTAATGGTTCAACATGTCAGACTCCTCCAACACAGCCTCGTCCATCGCGGTGCATTCGCCTGCAAAGCTCATGGCGGTAACCCTGCCACGGAGCATTTGTGCTTGGCTGCTGCGGTGTGACCCTCTCGCGTAGACGGTTTCCGGCTCACGAGTGCCGTCGAACTGCATGAACGCAACGAGCAGTCGCTCCACCAGCGTCGCAAAGTCAGGCCAACGGCTGGTGCTCGCCTTCCCACCTGCCGTGCGTGGCGGGCGCGCTCCTGAAACACGGGTCCCGCTGAAACTGGACGCGGGAGAAGGCGTGGTGAAGGGGAGGACGCCTCGGGGTCGATGCGCAAGGGCAGTTGCGCGCTCGTCAGCGGTAGTGGTGGTCGCTGCGGGCTCCCCTCTCTCCGCACAGATTTCGCGTCTGCTGCACCCGGGCGCTTCCGAGGCGGCGTACGTCGACCAGCCTTCCCCGCTGCCGCCTCCTCAGCGGCGCCGCCCTCTCCACTATCCAAAGGGTTAGGGATGCTTGTGGGCACGCCTGCAGCGCGTGACTTCAGCAAGCGATCAGACCTAAGAAACGAAGAAGCCTCACCCCCGCGGAAGGCTGACGGCTGCTGTCTTTGCCAATTGACGAAGGTGCCTTGGTGGAAGGTTCGCCTCCCGCCTCCTCCTCGCTCGTGCCGCTTGCGTGCTTTCCCCGCCGCGGTGCAGCTCCGCCCTCTGCGGCGGTGGGCGTTGCTGCGGTGAAGCTCGTGCCAGAGAAGAACCGGGAGTTGTTCGACAGGGCGCGCCGAGAGGGTTGCCGGCGGCCGCGTCATCCTCTGCTGTCTGCGGTTTGCCCATGAACAGGCGAAAGAAGCGCTTTGCCTTCATGCGAACCGTCGCGCGGTCTTCGCCGCTGCCCGTAGCAGAGCGTCTCCCCGCGGTGTCACTGTCTCGTTTGCGCTTGCCGCGGTCGCCGACAATACGCCCTCCTTTCCCCTGCTTTTTGTCGTCATCCTCGATGTAGTCCTCGTCGAACGCGCTCGCAGAGTCCTCCCAACGGTGCATTCTCCGTGGGCCGCCGCTGTCTCCCGCCACGCAAGAAACGAGTGGGTGGCGGCATCCACTCGTCCTCGTCCACCCAGAACACCTCGTCGTCGTGGTTGGCCGCGAAGGCGCTTGCGGCGCGGTGCCCGTGTTCCACCCCAGGTCCCAACGGACAAGTCAAGGCCGTCACCACCACCACCACTGCCGCCAGTAGTGCTCGGGGGCGGGCAACTGTGCCTGCACCGCCTGGACGCCAAACCGCATCTCGTACAGCTGCTCAAAGAGAAAAGCCTTGAGACCGCGGAAAGAATCTCACGTTTCACTTCGCGGAGGTGCTTTAACGGCGGGGCCGGAAAACAGGTGAGTGTGACGAGCAGCGCGCCGAGCAGGCTCTTCGGGTACCCCATGCGGCTGAACCGGCGGAGGATGCTGCCGCGCGGGTACAGCTTCGACGGTGACAGCAACGCGGCGTCTCTGCCCGACGGAGGTTGTCTGCCGTCCAAGAAGCCACCGCACTTCTCCCCGTCGCGCCTGCTACTGTTGCTGCTGCTGTCGTCGTCGTCGTCGTCGGAGCCCGAGGCGCCGCAAAGCAAAGTCATGGCAGCGCGCGGTCGAGCACAGGATTGGAGGGCGAACCGACGCCATCATCCGCGCTGCCTCGACAGCTGGCACGAGAGCCGCCACTTCCAGCGTCCACGGGATTGTCGGGAGAGCTGAGTGACGTTGTGACAGGGCTAAAAACAGGAATGCAGAAGAGTGTTCCCATTGGTCTGGTGTAGAGGCCTCATCGACGCTCTCCGCGGCGCGATGGATGGCCTCCTCCCTTTCCAGCGTCCGCGCGCGCCGCCCGCCGGGCCCTCTTCGCTGCGCGGTGGGTCGCCGCGTCACGTTCGTCCCTCAGCAGGTTCGTGAGCCCGCTGTTGATTTCATACTTCATGAATTCAACAGCGCTCTTGTCTCTCCAATAAACGCGTCGGGATCGAAGGCGCGGCAGCTCAACGACATGCGTCTCGACGCCAGCAGACGAGGCGTGACAGTGCTCAGTCGCTGGCTGTAGTCGTCAAAGGGTCTCCGCGAGCTGAGCCAGCGGGGGAGCCAGTAGCGGTTCTGTATAAAGTAGTAGCGCCCGTCGCGGCCCAAGTGAGCCTGCACGTTGCGTGGGAGGTAGTACAACGTGACGCCCTCGTTCACGCTGTCCGCGCGGCGTGCGGCGCTGACGTAGGGCAGGAGCGAAAACGCAGAGGCGACCTCCTGCGCCATGGCCGCAACCTCCGCGTTTTGCTCCGTGACCGCCGTCGCGTTTCCGCTAATGGGTATGACGGACATCACCGTCACGCCGCGCCCCTTGTAGCGGATGTGGTAGCACGATGGCACGTGGAGGTGCGGCACATGGCATTCGAGCACCCATCGCGACGCGCGATACTCACGCTGGCCGAACTGCTCGCCAACGGCGCTATGCCAGAAGCAGAAGAAGAAGCCGTTCCACATCACAATGCGGCCGAGGGCGGGTGTCGTGTAGTGCAGCAACGCCTCCGCCAGCCGCTGTTGAAGCAGCTTAGGCATTGTGACGGCCGTCCCGCTGGTGGTTACACTGGCGCTAGAAAAGCTGCGACCGTTGGTGGCCGGGGGAAAACTGAGACTAGAGAAAAGGAGGAGGGGTCTAACTGGACCAGGCCTGTGCCGCCCGCGTGCGGCTGCGGGGATGACGGAGCCCCGTAGAGCGAGTCGCTGTCTCGCTCCACAGCAGGCCCGGCAAGCTGTCGATCCTCGGCGTCCACCACGTCCTTGACAAAACTCAACACGTCGTGGTATCGGCTTTCAATCGCCTCTGCCAATGCGGCTTGGCTTTCTTGGTAGAGGCTGGCGTGCCTCTCGTCGAGGATGCACTGAAACGCTTCGTTGGCCGCAAAGGCGCGGGACACGTCCTGACCCGCCAAGGAGCGCTGGCACGCGTCCGCGTAAGCGAGGTTGAACAGCTCATCGATGTTTTCCTGCTCGGGGGTCAGGAGAGGAGAGCGCGAGTCAAAAAGAAGAGCGGAGAGAGCGTGGTTTCCCTTGTGGTGGAACGCCGAGAAGCCAGAGTACAAGGTCAGGAGATGGCCACGCCGAAAGTCAAGAGTCCCACCTCCACCGCTCCCGCCACCCATCCGTCCAAAGCGTCGGGCGTCGAGACGGTAGTTGAAAGGGCGTCGTCGCTGTCGACCGCCACCGCCGCTTCGTCCACTTTGTCGCGCCCCTTTCCGGCGCCCGTGGCGCGCCCTCGCATGTCTTCGCGCGCTCACACGGGCAGGGCTGGTCGCAGCACTCTCGGGAAAGAATCGTCGTAGTAGTACCCAAAGCCACCGTCCAGCGCGTCGGCCTCGTCGGATAAGTTTGGACTCAGCGCTGCGGAAGAGGACGCACCCATTCGCCTGGGTGAACAATGGAAACAAATGAAAAAAAAAGTAAAATACACAAGCCCAGAAAGAGCGTTAATAGAAAGGGAAAGGAGGAAAAAAAGAAAAAACTGGTCTTCGCAATTCACTGAGATCCCACTACCGAGCTCTTCGGTATGCAAACGGGGTCAAAAAAGCAAAAAAAAAGGAAATGGGAAAG
>NW_026092399.1:0-7292 GCF_024586455.1 Bactrocera neohumeralis | reverse complement strand
TCCGAAAATAATTTGAATTTTGAAAACCTCACTCTTTTACACATATTCTTGAATAGTTAAACTTTGAAAATATAAAAAAAAATTGTTTTTTAAATTTCTATACAGAATGCCTTGTAAACAGCGCACCAAGGGTTTTTTATTGCAAAAACCGGTCATAAGTGGTTTTACTAAACTTCCAAATGATTTATGCTGCATGTTTTTAATATTTACAATAAATCGCTCAACCTGCACCTCCCCGCCGCTATTTTCGCTCTCCACGGATCCAGTCGGAACCCAAACATTGAGTAACGCGTGTTCTGGTTTCGGCGTTCTCGATTATTTACATAATTTCTCTTAGTTGATACGGCTGCGTGTGAGATTTACTGGAAATCATTTATTGAATATGGAGTAAAAGTATGTACTTTTATGATTAAGACGTATAATGGTCAATTTATTCTTAAATTTAAGCATTTAAACTGATGTTGTTAGTTGCCTTTTGCAAGAATGTAGTATTTTACAAAAAAAGTATAACATTATTGTTTTTGAATATTTGTCAGGATTTGTCGCGCCAGAATTTTTAAGGTACGAAATGCAATTGGACCTCTTCTGTCAGAACAGAAGTAAAATTGTCCCCCACCAATTCCCATTTTTATAGGTATTTTTTTTTGTACCGCACGGTAATTCTATACAAAATAGGATGTTATAAGGTTTTGTTTTTTTTCACAGATTCTTGTAGCAATGGTGAAAATATATCCGAATGGAATTATAATAGATAATAGTTATGAGTACAAAGGAAAATGGACGAAAATCATCTTTCTGAAGATAGAATCTGATCCAGTTGACGTCATGCCCAACGAGGATAAAATTTTTTGTCTCGATTCTTGAGGTATTTCAAGACAGATTTTTAAACAAAATAATTTCAGCAGCTCGTAACAATGATGAGAGGGTTCGTAAAAAATAACGAGAATGGCTACATCATTAGAACTTCCTTCGTGGTCGCAATAAGCCTGGTCGTCCAGCCAAAGAGTTTTCGTGAATTAAGCGAAAGGAGTAAGCGCAGAACTGGGATTTACGGGCTCACGTACCTGTCGAGTTGACTTTCACTGCGTATTGTAAGTCGGGCACTTCCGGGAAACACACACACTTAAAGATGATTAAGAAAATAACTTCAACACCTACGAGTCAAGAAGATCAGAAAGATAATTTCATCTAAAACGACCACGGGAAAAAATATACTATAGAAGAAGCGGTACCTTATTTGTTGAAGGTAATTTCACAAGAAGTCATGTGGAATTTATTACAAGGCGGACGTAAAACTATCTATCCCTTGCTACTCTTTGCGGCAAAAGGCAAAAAAGTGCTTACCGGAGTGAAGATAAAATACCGGATTTACAGAGACTAGCTTTTAATGTAGAACTTCAAGCTTTGTTGGATTATCATACGGCTTTGGGCCTCATCACCCATTTAAAGAAGTCATAGATACATTAACTGACGTCGAGAAGTAGAGTCTTCTTGATATCAAAATGGGGTGCGATGGATCACACCAACTCCATTTAAGCAAAATTTGAAAAATCTTCTGTGACGATTCAAGTATATTTGTGAGCTCGATTGTTCCAGTGAAGTTGGTTGTTACCTTCAATGGTGAAACAACAAAACCATTTGGCAAACCCTACGCATGCCTTCTTCGGTGAATTCTGCAGGCCTATTAGAGCTCAATTCTACTCACAAAACAAAGATGTAACAAAACAAGAAATAGAATACATCGAAAATCAATCCAGATATCTGGAAGATACAAGAGACAGTGAAACATCAGCGCACATCATTCATAAAATATTACTGACAATGGTAGATTTGGAAAGTTTGTAACGCTGCAACGGATACAAACCTCTACTATACGATGTTATGTATGCGGTCCAGACTTCAAAAAAGATTTCAATAAATTAAAAGAGGTGTCATAAATCAAGAGGCTTTTAAAGTTTTGGCCTCAGTACTCCACGCCGAATACGGTTTTTTGAGTTGTTGTTGCACTTAGCATATAAAGAACCCCGCCAAAGAATTGGCAAGCCTGCACAGCAGGAAGACAAAAAGATTATTAAAGTAAAAGAGAGAATACAAAAATGTTTTAACGACGAAATGGGTCTACTGATTGATGTTCCTAAACCTGGTTTTGGAAACAGTAATGACGAGAATACATCTAGGAGACTTTTCGAAAATGCAGAATGCTCTTCTCGCATCACCGGCATCAACATCGAAGTAATCAAATGATTTAAAGTTATTCTTGAAATAATATCAACACGGAACGCAGGTGCTGCAAGAGGCAATTCTTCCAATTGACACTTATCCGAGGAGAAGGCTGAGGCCCGAAATAAACGTATCAGAAACATATCAGATTTTGCCGAAAGTTTTCGAGGATCGAGAGTGCAACAGAGATGTTTTGAACAGACTGCTTTTGCCATCCGATCCACTTATCAGCTGCAATCGTCCAAAGAATAAGAAGAAACTCGTGCCATTTTCCGAGGAAGCAAAATCAATTTTAACTGCAGCAACACATAATCTCCAATAGGTCAGACGAGTAAAATACTTTGTCGAGAAGAGGATTCTGGATGTAATTGAGAAGTAAATATCCTGAAACCGATTAATTTTTTAATTTATATTGTTTTATTTTTCAGTCTATTTTTTCTATTCTAATCATGTATTTTTATTAATAAATGCCATATTGATTCAATATTGTTTTCATTATATTTTAAAGATAATATGGGTCCTAAATAATTATACCGTTTTTGCATCAAATTTGAGTGCAGCGTCTGAACTCACTCACCACGCAAAAAACAAAGAGAAACTAATCTTAACACAGTAAAATACGCCTGTTTTCGATTAATATATACATATGCTTAAATGATAAAAATCAAAAACAAAGTAATTCGAGCTGCTCAAAAATTGTTTGAGGGTAGATTTGACAAAAACAAGTAATAAGCGAACAGTATCAATCGCAGAATTCGCGGCAACAGACAAAAAGTTCAATACTGTAAACTGGTGTAATTATTATTTTATTGAAGAAGATAATACAAGTACCTTAACATTTCAAGATTTGACAGCATTGGCGACTAAAGGCCATCAGCTTTTGTATTAAATGTTGATAAACGAATACACAATGGTTTGGTTATTTAGGAGTATCAAACTTCAAAATAGATATCCAGTGTTCATATAAATTTAATAAACTCTTTTATGTTCTCTTTCAAGTTAGTCGCCTTGTCGTGGCGAAGGGGCTTAAGTAATCCCAAAGGAAACACACTCTAATCTTACGAACTAAGAGGGACACCTCATAATTCCCACAATAGTGATATGGATGAATAACCCTAGGTTTTACGCCTATCTCCCATTGTGGAAGTATGAGGATACCCGCACCAACACCACCAAGCTGGAAGTCGAGGTACTCGTGGGCTGAATGGTCATGGGTAATAAATAGCTGATCGCGAACGGTCCTCCATACTCGGCGAGGCCTGAGGCATAAAAGGGCTCACTGGCTCTGCGGGACGATTGACCAACTCTTCCGGCTTTACTTCGGTAATAAAATGAACTTAAACAAAAACTCTTCAACAACAACAACAACCAAATTGACGACAACAGCGACGACTAAGGACATGGATTACAGGAATCCCATTACAGAATCCGAAGAAGACGAATTACTCGCCTCCAGCCAGGAGACGAGTAAGAGTACTACCGGAAATACCAACCAAAGTATACCGGTAGATACTGCCGTGAAAACAGCAAATTTTTGGGGAGGAAGCGTCCACCTCCAAAGCTGACATGAGCACCAACCAAAGTGCACTGGCGGCTAAAGGAGAAAACAAAAAGAAGCGCAAGAAATCCCAGAGTCAGCCGAGGAAAACCGGTACCAGAGGGCAGTCTTCGTACTAGGAAATATAGCCAAAGACCAGGCAGACGGTATCCCAGTTGATGAAGCAGAAACAAAGCGCCTCAAATCAATAGTAGAGGAATATGAAAAGCTACCTGAAAAGGAAGCCATCAGAACGTCTAGAAGAGAGCACACTGGAGAGCACTTCACAAAAAAGGAATCGCTCTAT
The DNA here is from genome assembly GCF_024586455.1 of Bactrocera neohumeralis. NCBI lineage: Eukaryota > Metazoa > Arthropoda > Insecta > Diptera > Tephritidae > Bactrocera > Bactrocera neohumeralis. The sequence goes on along the minus strand of NW_026092399.1, from coordinate 3,228 downwards.
CACAGAAATACCAGAAATTCTGACCAAAAAACCTAGGCGGAGTGAAGGTGAATACAGCAGCACAACAACGGCAGGCATTTCTGCGATGTAGCCAGGGATAACCTACAAGGCTATCGTAGATGGGAATTCCTCTTCTCCGAGCACTATACTGAAAAGATGAGGAACGACGTCGTTTGTCGATTGGTCCCAAGATTTGACTGACAATCCTGGGGTTCCCTGGAGTTTGACCCCTCTGAGACCCGGGGCTACAGGGCACGGCGCGGACCAGGCCCCCCAGATTTCCTGACGGGTGTTGCAAAATCAGCAACCCCTTTTGTAGGCCTCAAGAGGCTTATACCCGCCGGGGACTTTCCCGAGAGACCTCGTGCTCGTTTTTTGGCAGAGGAGCCAGGCAAAAAACTCCTGAGGCGATAAGCTGAAAAAACTAACTATACCTATTTGGATAAGTGGCAGCTGATAAAGGAAAAAAAGAAAATAAATCAAGTAGACCAAACGGGGGCCATATGCGGAGTCCATTGAGGCCCCAAAAAGACTATACAAAATCAGCTTGGGAATTGCAAGAGGGACTAAAATTTTCCCAAGAGTGCGGCGAGAAGACGACAGGGAAGAGGTCGACGACGCCACCCAGGCTGAGGAATGTGCGCACGAAGAAACCCGATATGCCAATAATTTAAGATGTTTAGATAAACCCGCATCAAAGAGTGCCAGCGAACTGAAAACCCCTCGAACGAGGGGGGTATGACATCACCCTGACACAGGAGCCCGGGATCAATGAAGACACCTTTAAAAGGGCAAACACAGAACTAAAACCCTTTTTTTAAAGGAACAAAGGAAAACCATGGCCCCATTTTTATCAATAGAAGTAAAAATGCTTTTTTTGCCCTAATTACAGCACAGCAGATATCACAGTGGTAAAGGTGGAACAGAAGGAAAGCCCTTTTTTTGTCTGGGTTTGGGAGAAAATACCACCGGTCCGCCACCAGACTAGTAGAGGAGAACAGGGGGGAAGTGTCTTAATGGGGTGAGATGATAAGCAAGGACACCATGAGGTAGCCCAGTATAAACACCCGTGGTGACACTTTTTCAGTATATTCGAATAGTAATCAAGGCAAAAGGGCGGGAAGAACCTTTTTTTTCCCAAGCCTAAGGGTTTCCGGGGGGAAGGGGAAAGGTGACCTTTTCGTATCAACAGACACGACAGCTCGTTGTGGATAACTGAGGGATCCGATGAGCCTTTTATGTCGGATCACCCTGGGCACTCTTCGCACCCGGGGAAAACAGTGTTTTTCACATATCGGAACCCGAAGAATAGCGTGGGAAAAATTTTCCCGTATAGAACAAAAAAGTTGAAAAGGAGGCAAAAGAGTATTAGAAAATTTAGGGAAATAGATTCAGAAGTAGAGAAGTTTGGGAAAAACTTAACAAAAACTTTCAATAAAACCATCCCAAAGTTTTTAAAAAAAGAAAGTCTTTCCTTGGGCAACAGTGAACTAAGAATTTGAGAACACAACAAAAAAAGGGGAAATTTTCCAAATTGGAGAAAAAAATTTTGGGAAAAAAAATGAAATTTGACCTCCCCAACAAAAAAGAAAGTCCCCTGGAAAAAGGTTTTACTAAAAATTACCCCCAAAAAAAGGTTTGGGCAAAAATTCCCGGGAGTCCAAAAAAACCTTCAACGGGGGTTTAACCGAACCACCTTGAACGCAGCTGATTATCAAAGCCAAATAATAGACAAAAAACAAAATCAAGATAAAAAATAGTTTTGCAACATTTTAAAACGGGAGGTCCACGGGAAATTTTGCCCAATGTTGCAAAAAAAGGTAGAACCAATGGTTCAAAGACTTGAAAAATATACAAAGTAGCATTTTATTATACTAATCCCAAGAAGTTGAAAAATAGTAAAGTTGTGTTCCCTTTCCAAAAACCCGGGAAAAGAACACACGAAAAAGCCAAGGATTTGACTTATGCCACTCCTTTATGCTGGGACTGGAAAGGCTAATAGATCTAACGTAAGAACAATAATGGCGGAGAAGTTATCAAATCCCAACATGGGACATAAAGGGCCGATCAACCGAAACTGTCTTCACGAGGTAAAGGAATTGAAAAAACTAACCACAAACAATACATCACGCTTTTTTAAATGAGGGCGCCCTTAAAACATAGAAGTAAAAGAAAAACCCCTTCAAGGTATAGATGACACTTTTGCAGATGGGTCATCGATGTTGAGAATAGGGAAAATTTAGTTTTAAACGGGGCTGCAAACAAACGTTATTTATAAAGGGGCGCCCCAAGGAGGGGTCCTTTCCCCTTCTTGGGTTGTAGGTGAACGAAATACTACCCAATAACGGTGGGGGAGTGGAAGCAGGGCATATGCAGAGATATAGTGTTGTTGGGATCAGGGATGTTTTTCAACAGTCAACGAGATTATGGAAAGTGCACTTGAAGGTTAAACCATGGGCCCAAAAAAAAATGGACTAGGGGAACCCGCACAAACAGAACTGATGCTATTCAAAAAAACCAAAATACCTCAGTTTCAACTTCCGGGATTCGGTACAACACTCACTCTATCCCTAAAGCTAAATACTTGGGGGTGGAGATTAAAAAACTGTCAGGAAAATAAATATAGAAAAAGAATAAACGAAATAATGTGGATTTGGCGGGTCGATTTAAAAAAACGCCCATTGCTCTATGAAAATCATATTCTAGGGATCAAAATAAGAAAAGCCGGGAACCACACCCCAAAACAATTTGATGTCCCCAATTGTGTAAAGCAAAAATTTAAAAAACCCACTTTTACCCATTTAGAGTGCTCCAACGAGTCCAAAAGACCGACCCACTAACTTTGGAGGCCGATCAACCCATGCCAGTAACACCCCGAACTCTCCTTTCCCCTACAATCATTTAAAAATCACCCTTTTTTGGCCTTTACATGAAAAAAAACAGCAAAATTCATGTTTTTTCTTTGTTTTTTAATTGTTTTTTTATAAAATATCATTTTTCTTTTTAAAAAATTTATTTAGTCAGAAAATGTAATTGAAAAAATTAATTTAAGGGGGTTATAGAAAATAAATAAAAATAATTATTGTTTGAAGTTTTTTTTCTTTCAATGTCATCGCCATAATAGCCCCTACATTTTTCCGGTATAACCCGTTTGGGAAAAGCTAGCTAGCAATTGAACAGGTCGTTCCGTTCCTTGTTGTGATGGAATTTGGGTATTAAAAGGTAGAT
>NW_026092398.1:0-7408 GCF_024586455.1 Bactrocera neohumeralis | reverse complement strand
GTTCTGTTTTTCTCCAGACTAGAAAAGGGAAGGGAAAACAAAGGGGTTTCCCCGCAGTGAACGAGGCGGGACAAAAATTTTTCCCCTTGTAAAAAACAAACAGTCGTCGCACTCGCGACTTGGCACTCACGTCACTGTTGACAGTCATAACTTTGAAGTTGTAGATAATTTCGTCTATTTAGGAACCAGTATTAACACCACCAACAATATCACCCTAAAATCCAACGCAGGATTGTTTTCCAACAGGTGCTACTTGGACCGAGAGGAAAGAAAAAAAGCCCCTCCCCTCGACGAAAAAAAACCCAAAACTCATAAGCCGCTCAAAATTTCCCCGGCCCCGCTATATGGGTGCAGAGGCTTGGACGATGTCAAAAACCCGATGAGTCGACGTTGCGATTTTTCGAGAAAAAGCCCTGGGAAAGTTTTTGGGTCCTTTGGGGGGTTTTTTATGAATATCCCGATGGAACGATGAGCTGGAAAGAGATATCGACGAAAACAAAAGGTTCAATTAGTTTTTATTTAAGTACAGATAAGTTTTAAGAAAATTTTGGATTTTAAAAAATAATGAATTACGTAAAATAAAAAATAATTCAAATTATAACTAAAATAACAAAAAGTATGTCTCCTTATTTTTGTTTGACACCATAAAATTACATAGAAACATAGAGATTTTTAACCCATATTCGGCCGCTGGTCGATTTTTCGACCATCAACTTTGGAGGTCCATATTTCTGAAGCTAAGTGCTATTTTCATGATTTGTTTTCAGAAAAATTAAATTCTGAATTTTATTAAAACATAAGGGATAGTTTTTTTCAGTTAAAACATTAAATGAAAAATTTGGTAGAATCATAAAAAAATTAATTTTTTTAAGTGTTTTTGTTTAATTTAAAATTGTGTTTTTATTTTTAATTGTATACGAAGACAAGAGATCAACTTTTAACAATCAAAAGAAACTCACCTCAATATTACAAGTTTTTCAACTTTTAAAACTACATACTCTTTGGTGGTCGAAAAATCGACTACTGGCCAGAAATCGTCAAGTAGGACAAAATTTTTTTAAGCATGAGTTTTGTTATTATTAAGTAAAATGCAAGTATATATCTTCAAAATATCAAATATTTAATGGCCCTTGCTTTAGTTTTTTCGGATTTTATACTTTTATCGTTTTAAGTCTGGCATCATCTGTCCACATGTAACCTTTTCGTCTCATATATTTGTCTCCCTCTGACTATCGTAACGTAAAATTTAAAAAGGGAGTTCCCCGAATTGATTTTGTTCGCTTTTGTTATTGCAAAAAGAAAGATTTCGAATTTGCGTAGTACAATAAAATCAATTTGTGAAGATAATGCCGATTCGTAAAGCAATAAAAATTAGTGAAATCATAGCCCTTTTAAAATAAGCCATCTTCAGATTACGAGGAGGATCAAGCTCTATTGAATGCAACAGATGTTGACGTCGTATACATTCCACCACCTCATGTGGTGTGTATGACAGATGAAGAAGATTAATTAATAATTGCAGAGATTACGCATTTCACAAACGAATATGCGAATCAACACAATGCTGCCATTAACGTCACGCCAGTGGAAATACGTAGGTTCATTGGTATTTTGTACATTTCGGGGTATCACACCTTGCCTCATATTGACCATTATTGGTCTGTTCGGCCCGACATGGGAATTCCAATTGTAAAACAAGTGTTGAGTCGTAATCGGTTTAAAATAATAAAACGGTTCTTACATCTCGCTGATAACACCGATTTAAATACAGTAGATCGTTTTGCCAAGGTTCGCCCGCTTATTGCTGCTCTCAATAAAAAATTTATGCAGTTCGGAGTTTTTAGCCATATTCTTTCCGTAGACGAACAGATGATTCCATACTTTGGTCGACACTCATGCAAAATGTTTATCAAAGGAAAACCGATTCGTTTTGGATTTAAGTCGTGGTGCTTATGTTCAGAAAGTGGATATTTATTTTCTAGTATACTATATGGGAGTGCAGCAACCCCTCACGATAAGAATATCGGTCTAGGAGCACAAACTGGTTTAGATTTGCTTGCTAACGTAACTGACGCCGACTGCCATATTATTTTCTTTCACAATTTTTCTTCATCCTAACATCTTACGTGCCTATTGAATGAGCATCGATTTTTTGCAACCGGTACTATACGTGAAAATAGGATGGCAAAATCGCCCTTGAGGAATTTAAAAAAAGAAAAACGCGGGGCATTTGACCAGCTACTCGATGGTCAACAAGAAATATTGACTGTACGGTGGAACGATAACGCTGTCGTCAATGTTATTACTAATAACTCCACAGCCGAACCAATGGTATGTATATGCTAAAAGATATTGTCGGAAGCAAAAGAAAACTATCAAAATTCCACAGCCCAAAGTAATATAATAATATAATCACGGTATGGGTGGAGTGGATCTTCATAACAATGCTGGAGATGAAGATGAGGACGCTGGACATCCATCGAACCTCTCTCGGATCAACGAAAAGGTACACGCCGTCATGAGAAGTCTTGAAAATAAATATCGGCGCTGTAAGTTATGCAAGAAACATACTATTTTTACTTGCAAAAAGTGTAACGTTTATTTACATACTAAATGTTTTGATGAATATCATAAAAACTACAATACATATGTCTTACATAAAAAAAAAAACATATCTTTTAAATAAGAGCAAATAATTTGAATTAAAATCATTAAATTTTTCTTAAAGAAAATATAACAAAAAATATATATTTTTTCATACTTGACGGTTTTTGGCCAGCGGTCGATTTTTCGACCAGTTCATATCAAGAAAACGGTTGGTCAAAAACTTTTTTTTTTTAAATTATTCTTGATTATGATCATAAACCACCTCTTCGAAAGGAAATTAAAAACTTACTAGGATTTCATGTAGCGGCCGAAGATGGGTTAAGGAAAACGAATTGAAAGAATATATCAACACAATAACACATTCAAAGCTCTAAAGCTTATTCACAAAAGCGCAACGTAAACTTTTTCAATGGTGAAGAAATGTGCAGGGGAGCGGACACTTAGTTAGAGCCCGGCTAAAAGTATGCAATTAATACTTAGGCTGCTCACGATAAGGTGGTTGTCGGGTTATGTGATTAAGTAAACAACTACAAAATGCTGTATGACAAAATAGCCAACTCTGACCAACCTAAGCCCTTGTGTACAGATTATGTGATTGTTTGCTTATTTCCAGTGTTAGAAAGTCGTTAGAATTTTACTAAATGGCAGCACAAAAAATAAATACAACTAAGCGAATGGCATTTCCATTTAGATTTTCTTTTTTCTTATTAGAAAATATGCTATTAACATCTGTTTTTTGCATCAAAAATAGGAGATGAGCGCAACACAGAACATTTTCTCGCCAATGAATAGATTTCGGAACTTGGAGTTCATCTCCCCGTCTACTACAGAAGATTAAAGTTATATCCTCTAGCAGTTCTTCTAATACTTCATCCGATGCATTGTGACACCGTCAAGATGTCTGCAAATTCTATACAAAGAATTTTTTGAACGCTTAAAATTCGGATTATTTAATGAGCACACACCTTCAATAAAGTCCATTTCCTGAATAGCAAAACTTATTTTAAATTCGTTTATTTTGCTTTTTAAACTTTGTTTAGGCATTTTATAAGTAGGAATTTCATTGAACTAAAATTCTAAACAATGAACAGCTGTTTGTGTAAAAATAAGCAAATAACCATACATAGGATGTTCACGGAGCATAGAGGTTATTTTTAATCTAATAATCACATAACCCGATAACCATCTTACCGTGAACAGCCCAACTTTTTTCTTACGCCAAAAAATATGCAACAATTCAACTCCCCATAAACGTACTTAGTGCAAGCACAATTCTCACCCAAAACTAATTTGCATACAAAATTATGTTACAGATTTTCATGCCTAATTATTCGATTTTTCGATTTTTACGGTTTTTTTCTTACGGTTTTACTATCACTTTTTTTTCAGTTAGGTCCGCAGCAAAATCCCTATCTTCTCCAAGCCTGCCGTAAGGAACTTTGTTCCAAAAACTCAAACCATTAGCCAACCTGCGCCAAAAAATATGCAACAATTCAACTCCCCATAAACGTACTTAGTGCAAGCACAATTCTCACCCAAAACTAATTTGCATACACAATAATGTTACAGATTTTCATGCCTAATTATTTTGCAAAACCTAAAGGTAGGCTATAACTAGCGATCTTACAGTCTTTTTCTAACGGGTTATTTCTTACGGTTTTACTATAACTTTTTTTTCCGTTAGGTACCGCAGCAAAATCCCTATCTTCTCCAAGCCTGCCGTAAGAAACTTCGTCCCAAAAATTAGCTTTTGAAGCTTGCGCTGATTGGGTGGTTGAAGACTGTCGTCCGTTTTCTTCCGTGGAGGGCTCCGGATTTAAGAATTAGTACAATTTTTTATGGCTATAGGCACAAAGTATGGGAAAAATGTTGATGTTGACGATTTAATTCCGGACCCAACAACCATTTCGCGCAACATAGAAAAAAGGTGAAAGAAGAAAAAGAAGACATTTACGGAAAGACGAATATGTTAAACGCGATTTTTTATGTGCCACCCCGCATTTTACGAAGGACTTCCAATTATAAATAAGTAGTGAGATAAACTACCAACATAGAAATATAAAAAAAAAAAATAAAAAAGCAGCAAACACAATAAAGCTAAACTGAAAATACTCAAGTCACTTAAGTCATTCAAAAATACTATTGGTGCTTTGACGTGATTGAATTATTGACTCATGAGAGAATGAGCACAACACCGGGTCGTATGAAAAGAAACTTACTCATTATTCGTACTCTCGTTATTCTTCTAATCGTTATTCTTCTAATCTGCGTTTCCTGGCGTGTTTGTATTTTTACGGGCATGGCTCTTATCAAAAATGTGTCTGTAATAGTTATATGCTCTCTGTGAGCCAGTCCTCTGTGTCTAGAGCTCTGCTCTTTATTTCGAAATTAAGTGTGGATGTTAAGGGAATTTATTTCCCTTCAAGCGCGCAGGATGTTTCAGATACAAAGAAGGGGTAAGATAAATAAATAAAAATAAATGTATGTAAATAAATAAATAAATTTTTTCTTAAAGATTTTACACGAAATTTGGGATCAAGGGCACAATCGGCGCAATCGATTGTACCCATATTGGGATTGTTTCACCCTCAAGCACAGACGCCACTACTCCTCTCTCAATTTTTATGAACCGGAAAGGATTTTACAGCCTTAATGTACAAGCAGTACGTAATGTTCTATATTATAGAAACTATTTACCAATCTTTCTATTAATACATATGTATATATGTATATATTTGCATTTTTGGCGGGTTTGTGATCATCGACTTCTGTTTACCGCTGTCAACACGAGATATCCCGGGACTTGCCATGATTCTGGTATTTGGACCACATCCCCAACACGTATGCACCTCACAAGTACCTATAACACACAAAGTGATTCGTGGTTGTTAGGTGACCAGTGAATTTATCCTTCGATTTGGGTTTCAAACTTATTATTACAAGAGAAATACAGTACAAATTATGAAACAAAAATTATCAATTCCAATTTTTAGGCAAACAAAGTGGTTATAATCGAAAAGTCAACCATATGCATGCATTACATAGTGGCTCATTTTATTAAAAATTCAAACAGAAAAATCCTTTTACATTGCGTGTTTCATAACGCAAAACGATGACTGCCAAGTTTTGCGAATCTTTCGATGACTTCTTCGGCGGTGATTTCGACGTCATGATGCATATGAAGCAACGCTAATCCAACTAGTCTTTCTTGGAGCATGGTCGTCCTAAGCCATGTTTTGATGCGGCGAAGATAAGAGAAAGAACGTTCAGAGCTCGCGTTTGTTACGGGAAGTGTACAGAATACTCGGAGATAGGTGTGAATTGTTGGGAATATGTCGACATCACATTTTCTTAATGTTTCCAGTGCAGAAGTTGGAATTTCGCTGCCTTCAATTTTTTGTTGCTGTTGCTAGTGACATTGCCAGTAGCTTAATTCACCTTTGAATTTAAATTTCTGTACGCTTTTTTCATCATCCAGAAGATTGCCGAATCTTTCTATCAAGCATCCGATTAAATCATCGATTTCGTTTTCTTTTAAAAGACTTGCTTTTTCTGGGAGCAACACCCACAATTGGTAACCATCCAAAACTTTTTGTGAAAAACGAGCTTCCAAATCTTCTTTGATGGTATCCAGCAGAGGTATGTGGACAAAGACCCTGTAGTAATCTTCGCAAGTTTTCACGTCGTAATTTTCGCGTTTCGCGATATGAGAATTGTTGCTTTGCCTGCTGTTTCTCTGTTCTTCCACTCACTGATTTTTGACAGAGCTTCGATGATCAACGGTAACTTCGCAACAAATTGAAAGACAGCATCGTGCCTCTCCACCCATCTTGTTTCCCACAACTGGACAATTTTTTCAACAGGTATCTTTGCTAATACAGTCACACGTTTTGGAAATGAGTTCTTGAAGAATTTGTCGACATCTCGTATGGCACTGGCAACGTTTTCGATGCGAGAAACACGGAGTCATGACAGCATATTCGGCCGAATATTTCTTTTTTACAAAATGTGAATAAAAATCGGGAACATTTCCCGACAGAGCCGGGAAAATTTCCGTGCCTGAATTCCAGGCGTTTCCGGACCAGCTGTTATCGTCGGGAATCGCCGGGTCATGAGGACGAGGGAAGTTAAAACACGGGTTCTATATGCAAAATTGGCTACTACTATTGTTGAATAAACAAACCTAACATCAATTTTTATGTAAACACTCGTTTGAATATCATTGAAATTTCACCACGCACAAAAATTAACAGTAAAACACAGTTTTTATCGTTCGTGGTGTCAACTGAAGCTAGGTGACACCACGAACTACGAAAAACATATAGACACGATGCCGCTTGCGACTATCGAACGCCCCATTCATTCGATATCTCTGCGGGCATACATATATGTCTCACACTGTACTCAAGACTTCGACTCTTTCTCAATTCAAAATTTAGTACTTCCGCTGTGAGTCGCCCAGAAAAGGGTTAAATAAGTTTAGACAGGTCATATAATGCAATTTATGATAGTATCTTGTTGTGATTTCCATAGTGTATTTGGTGAGAAGAGTGTCACTGTTGTATTTTAATTTTTTAAGTGCAGAGAATATATTTCTAGCAAACAAGTGAAATTTTCAGGTTCTGCGGTTCCAAGGGGGAGGGGTGGAAATTTCCCTAATTTCCCCCCCGTGGAGCCGCCACTGGTAGATGACCAAGGATATCCATTGGAGCTATGGCAGTTAACGCCAGTCGCTGAACCTTCAAATGCAAGGGAAGTGCGTTACAATAAGTTGCACGCCAAAGCACGTAATACCATTGAG
>NW_026092397.1:0-3491 GCF_024586455.1 Bactrocera neohumeralis | reverse complement strand
ACATTAAGCAGTCGATGCTGAGTGGCTTTAAATCATTAATTTAACATATTTAACTTAATTAACTTTCTTCACCTTCTGTGAAGTTGACATAAAGCAATAACGGCCGTGCATTTGGAAGAATTCGACAATCTTATATTCAGGTATAAAGTCCATTTTCTTTTATATACACATTTAGCAGTCGATACTGAGTTGCTTTAAATCATTAATTTAACATCTTTAAGTTAATTTAGCTTCTTCATCTTACTGAAGTTGACATAAGGCCATAAAGTCGCTTTTCTTGTATATACACATTAAGCAGTCGATATTGAATTGCTTTAAATCATTATTTTAACATATTTAAGTTAATTAACCTTCTTCATCTTACTGAACGACATAAATCATAACGGCAGTGCATTTGGAAGAATTCGACAATCTTATATTCAGGTATAAAGTCCATTTTCTTGTATATACACATTAAGCAGTCGATATTGAGTTGCTTTAAATCATTAATTTAACATATTTAAGTTAATTAACCTTCTTCATCTTACTGAAGTTGACATAAAGCCATAACGGCAGTGCATTTGGAAGAATTCGACAATCTTATATTCAGGTATAAAGTCCATTTTTTTTTATATACACATTTAGCTGTCGATACTGAGTTGCTTTAAATCATTATTTTAACATATTTAAGTTAATTAACCTTCTTCATCTTCTTGAAGTTGACATAAGGCCATAACGCCAGTGCAGTTGGAAGAATTCGACAATCTTATATTCAGGTATAAAGGCGATTTTCTTGTATATACACATTTAGCAGTCGATATTGAATTGCCTTAAATCATTAATTTAACATAATTAAGTTAATTAACCTTCTTCATCTTACTGAAGTTGACATAAATCTATAACGGCAGTGTATTTGGAAGAATTCGACAATCTTATATTCAAGTATAAAGTCGATTTTCTTGTATATACACATTAAGCAGTCGATACTGAGTTGCTTTAAATCATTAATTTAAATATTTTAAGTTAATTTACCTTCTTCATCTTACTGAAGTTGACATAAAGCCATAACGGCAGTGCATTTGGAAGAATTCGACAATCTTATATTCAGGTATAAAGTCGATTTTCTTGTATATACACATTTAGCAGTCGATATTGAGTTGCTTTAAATCATTAATTTAACATAATTAAGTTAATTAACCTTCTTCATCTTACTGAAGTTGACATAAATCCATAACGGCAGTGCATTTGGAAGAATTCGACAATCTTATATTCAGGTATAAAGTCGATTTTCTTGTATATACACATTAAGCAGTCGATATTGAGTTGCTTTAAATCATTAATTTAACATCTTTAAGTTAATTAACCTTCTTCATCTTACTGAAGTTGACATAAAGCCATAACGGCAGTGCATTTGGAAGAATTCGACAATCTTATATTCCAGTATAAAGTCGATTTTCTTGTATATACACATTTAGCAGTCGATATTGAGTTGCTTTAAATCATTAATTTAACATATTTAAGTTAATTAACCTTCTTCATCTTACTTGAAGTTGACATAAAGCCATAACGGCAGTGCATTTGGAAGAATTCGACAATCTTATATTCAGGTATAAAGTCGATTTTCTTGTATATACACATTAAGCAGTCGATATTGAGTTGCTTTAAATCATTAATTTAACATCTTTAAGTTAATTTACCTTCTTCATCTTACTGAAGTTGACATAAAGCCATAACGGCAGTGCATTTGGAAGAATTCGACAATCTTATATTCAGGTATAAAGTCGATTTTCTTGTATATACACATTTAGCAGTCGATATTGAGTTGCTTTAAATCATTAATTTAACATCTTTAAGTTAATTTAACCTTCTTCATCTTTCATCTTACTGAAGTTGACATAAAGCCATAACGGCAGTGCATTTGGAAGAATTCGACAATCTTATATTCAGGTATAAAGTCGATTTTCTTGTATATACACATTAAGCAGTCGATATTGAGTTGCTTTAAATCATTAATTTAACATCTTTAAGTTAATTTACCTTCTTCATCTTACTGAAGTTGACATAAAGCCATAACGGCAGTGCATTTGGAAGAATTCGACAATCTTATGTTCAGGTATAAAGTCGACTTTCGTGTACATACACATTTGGCAGTCGATATTGAGTTGCTTTCAATCATTAATTTAACATATTTAAGTTAATTAACCTTCTTCATCTTCTTGAAGTTGACATAAAGCCATAACGCCAGTGCAGTTGGAAGAATTCGACAATCTTATATTCAGGTATAAAGTCGATTTTCTTGTATATACACATTAAGCAGTCGATATTGAGTTGCTTTAAATCATTAATTTAACATCTTTAAGTTAATTTTACCTTCTTCATCTTACTGAAGTTGACATAAAGCCATAACGGCAGTGCATTTGGAAGAATTCGACAATCTTATATTCAGGTATAAAGTCCATTTTCTTGTATATACACATTAAGCAGTCGATATTGAGTTGCTTTAAATCATTAATTTAACATCTTTAAGTTAATTTACCTTCTTCATCTTATTGAAGTTGACATAAAGCCATAACGGCAGTGCATTTGGAAGAATTCGACAATCTTATATTCAGGTAAAAGTCGATTTTCTTGTATATACACATTTAGCAGTCGATATTGAGTTGCTTTAAATCATTAATTTAACATCTTTAAGTTAATTTACCTTCTTCATCTTCTGAAGTTGACATAAAGCCATAACGGCAGTGCATTTGGAAGAATTCGACAATCTTATATTCAGGGATAAAGTCCATTTTCTTGTATATACACATTAAGTAGTCGATATTGAGTTGCTTTAAATCATTAATTTAACATCCTTAAGTTAATTAACCTTCTTCATCTTACTGAAGTTGACATAATGCCATAACGGCAGTGCATTTGGAAGAATTCGACAATCTTATATTCAGGTATAAAGTCGATTTTCTTGTATATACACATTTAGCAGCCGATATTGAATTGCCTTAAATCATTAATTTAACATCTTTAAGTTAATTTACCTTCTTCATCTTACTGAAGTTGACAAAAAGCCATAACGGCAGTGTATTTGGAAGAATTCGACAATCTTATATTCAGGTATAAAGTCGATTTTCTTGTATATACACATTTAGCAGTCGATATTGAGTTGCTTTAAATCATTAATTTAACATCTTTAAGTTAATTTACCTTCTTCATCTTATTAAGCAGTTGACATAAAGCCATAACGGCATTTTATTTGGAAGAATTCGACAATCTTATATTCAGGTATAAAGTCGATTTTCTTGTATATACACATTAAGCAGTCGATATTGAGTTGCTTTAAATCATTAATTTAACATCTTTAAGTTAATTTACCTTCTTCATCTTATTGAAGTTGACATAAGGTCATAACGGCAGTGCATTTGGAAAAATTCGACAATCTTATATTCAGATATAGAGTACATTTTCTTGTATATACACATTAAGCAGTCGATATTGAGTTGTTTTAAATCATTAATTTA
>NW_026092396.1:0-8201 GCF_024586455.1 Bactrocera neohumeralis | reverse complement strand
GCTGAAATCCATCTGGTATCGCAAACAACTTAACCTAACCTAACAAATTTAAATGCTTAAATGAATATTGCAATAACTAATAATCACTTATTTTCCGTATTAATTTTTTTGATAGGATATCTTACATATTGTCATATATTTACGACGTAAGGCCAATGTTTTATTAAGTATATGGGAGATAGGTGTTGTACTGACCCGATTTATTTGTTTTTTAAGAGAAGCGGATGCTCTCTAAGTTTTATTAAGTTACCTCACATAGCATACCAAAAAGAACATATGTATAAGTAGAAAAGTCAATCGTGAGTTTGAAGATCCGGATATTAATTGAAAAAGGGTTAGGACAAGCTTTCACCCTATATTTTTCAGTTTTAGGTACAGAGAGTGGCTGATATATGCGTTTATAATCTGCCGGTAGTTCGAAAAACTTTCTATAAGGCACATTGAGCTAAGAGAACAAAATTTGAACCCGATTCAACCAATTTTTCAGGAAATGATTCTATATAACTTCAATTATGAATCTTACAAATCTCGTCATCTTGATCATTGGTATATATAGTATATATCATAAACTTATATATCTGTATCAACATATTGTAAAAGTATAAGAAGCGTTGACGTCGGTTGCACTGAAGCAAAAATACTCTTCGCAATTACGAAAAATTCCTTTCGACAACTTGATTTAGATCGAACGGTTTCCATAGCAGCTATTTGTTACGGTGGTGCTACTAATGAGCAGCTTCTTGAGGGAAGAAAGTACTTGTGTATAATTTCACATCGACTTCTTGAAAATTGAGGAACTAACTCGTTTATATACAGACGGACATGGCTACATCCACATAGCTCGCCATGGTGATCATTTATATATTTGTTTTAAAGGTTTCATTTTCTTCTGGGTATTACAAATTTTGCGCCTTAATACATCCTGTTTAGTGTATAATGGAGGTATTGCTTGAGAAAAGTTGGTATATATATCGGGTGATTTTTTAAGAGCCTGATAACTTTTTAAAAAAAAAAAACGCATAAAATTTGCAAAATCTCATCGGTTCTTTATTTGAAACGTTAGATTGGTTCATGACATTTACTTTTTGAAGATAATTTCATTTAAATGTTGACCGCGGCTGCGTCTTAGGTGGTCCATTCGGAAAGTCCAATTTTGGGCAACTTTTTCGAGCATTTCGGCCGGAATAGCCCGAATTTCTTCGGATGTGTTGTCTTCCAAAGCTGGAATAGTTGCTGGCTTATTTCTGTAGACTTTAGACTTGACGTAGCCCCACAAAAAATAGTCTAAAGGCGTTAAATCGCATGATCTTGGTGGCCAACTTACGGGTCCATTTCTTGAGATGAATTGTTCTCCGAAGTTTTCCCTCAAAATGGCCATAGAATCGCGAGCTGTGTGGCATGTAGCGCCATCTTGTTGAAACCACATGTCAACCAAGTTCAGTTCTTCCATTTTTGGCAACAAAAAGTTTGTTAGCATCGAACGATAGCGATCGCCATTCACCGTAACGTTGCGTCCAACAGCATCTTTGAAAAAATACGGTCCAATGATTCCACCAGCGTACAAACCACACCAAACAGTGCATTTTTCGGGATGCATGGGCAGTTGGCCACCAAGATCATGCGATTTAACGCCTTTAGACTATTTTTTGTGGGGCTACGTCAAGTCTAAAGTCTACAGAAATAAGCCAGCAACTATTCCAGCTTTGGAAGACAACATTTCCGAAGAAATTCGGGCTATTCCGGCCGAAATGCTCGAAAAAGTTGCCCAAAATTGGACTTTCCGAATGGACCACCTAAGACGCAGCCGCGGTCAACATTTAAATGAAATTATCTTCAAAAAGTAAATGTCATGAACCAATCTAACGTTTCAAATAAAGAACCGATGAGATTTTGCAAATTTTATGCGTTTTTTTTTTAAAAAAAGTTATCAAGCTCTTAAAAAATCACCCGATAGTATATAAGTTTAAATGTTAATTTAATTTAGTAGATATACTTACAGTGCACAGTCAGCATTACGCGCTTGCTGACCGTTGGCGGAATGCCATTCGAGGCGATGCATAAATAGGCACCCATGTTAAGGCGTTGTACTTTAGTGATCGTCAGGTAGGAGACATTATAGGCGATGACTGGAAAGATAGAAGAAGAGAATAGGTGTTTTAAAAACAAGGAATGTTAAATGTATATTTATAGAAGATAATTATTTAGTGAAATTTTGGGTAGATAGAAATCTTCAGTTAATAATATGTCGATTTGTTTATTGTTGGGTTGTAATGGTATATAGCTGTGCTTCTGGGTAAGCAGTTACAGTTGTAGGACTATACCCAATTCCTACTCTTGCATCGCCCACCACCTTGGAGTGGGCCAGTGAGTAACCCTTATGTTAGATGCTGAGGTCCCGGTTAAAAGAGAGGAAGCTTCAGCGGAGCCACTTTGCAAATTCGGCTTAAGGGTTTGCTTAAGTCTAATGTCTGTTCACCAGAGGTGCGGCTGCCATCGGGCGTCGGTCTTGAAACAAGCTCCTCGCTATATCAATGTTAATAAAACTTTATATTAATAGCCTTGCAAGTTTGTACTCTAAGTTTAAGAACCGCCAAGTAGAAACCAATCGCAATAATACAAAAACAACAGCCTCCTATGAGAACGTAATAACAACTATGATTTACAGTTGTCCGGTCTCTAGGTTGGAAAAGCGGTTGATGTCCTCGTAAGGCTGACATCAAGTAATGCAATGGACAGAACAATGATAAAGATGAGTAGACACCGGAGCGCAAATTTGGTGTGGAGTTCTTGGAGGGAGAAAGACTTAGTCGTCGAGTCCTGGTATTCACTCCGGTCGATGAGCGTTTATCCACAAACCGTATCTTTGGCACAAAAGACGGAAAATTCAGTTTCTTTGGCGAAACCTCTCCAAATGGGTTGAGGCTGACATATGGTTCTCTGTACGCACATGAAAATTCATCAAGCTAAGGCTGTCTCCAGACCGAAAACCATCAACCAGATTGATCATGTTGTAATAGATGGAAGGCACGTCTTCAGTAATCTTCGAAATTTGTACGAAATGATGCGGCAACTAACGGAAGTTTTCAAAACCGGATCATATTCTTGTAGGATCCAAAGCGGTGGTCTATTGGTTGATGTTCAGAGCATACTAAAATTATGGAGATAACACTTCTCCAGCCTGCTGAACGCCAGTGAAGGGATTGCGAATCCCGTTGCCCGACTATGGTGAGGTTCGAATAACAATTAGGTTATGGGGATAATTTTTTTGTATTCCTTAATTAGACTATTAACTATCCTGTTTTGATATGGATCTTTCTTAAACGAAACGCATTTTGAATTGCATGCCAGCTGAAACTACCGAAATTTTTTTCAATATTCATAGAACTTCTTCGAGTAAGATTACAAATTCATTTCGTTTGCAATCACAATGCACGAAGACCAATTGCTATGCAATTGGGGTGCAAACTCTTGCACAATTTACGTCATAAATTTGCATACAATGAAATTAGTATAAATTTCATTGGCGGGTAAATTATTCAGTTTGCGCCAATTACATTTCATTAACATGGTTTACGTGCGAAAATCAATGAAAAGACTCGTAATTTGCGGAAGAATACAATTAGCTTATTTAAAACAATTGTCCTAAAGAAATTTTGGATGTGCGCTTGTATTTGCTGGAATAAACATACTTAAACAGTTGTGAAATAAATAGCTTAATGATTTTGACAAATTGTGTTGCAATGTGCGGTTTCATAATATATAAAATTTAGGGACCACTTTTGGTGTTATAAAAATTTGGCAATAGACACACTCAAAGAGGACAATATTTTCTCCACTTCTGCATAACGGCAGTTCCAAGAAAAAGAACTTTTTTCAATAGCCTTTTTTAAACAGATCACGCGTGAGTTGTGTCAAACTGTCAACTTAGTTTTGTGCATTATTATTTGGCATTACATGCATTGTAAACAAGTAAGGAAGGGTTAAGTTCGGGTGTCACCGAACATTTTATACTCTCGCATGATAAAGTGATAATCGAGATTTCATTATCCGTCATTTACATATTTTTTTATTTTGCTGTAAAATTAATTAGATTAGATCAATTTGTGTACTTTGAGTATTGAATTGTATTTTCATTTCCTAATGTATATATTATACAGAGAAGGCATCAGATGGAATTCAAAATAGCGTTATATTTGAAGAAGGCGTGGTTGTGAACCGATTTCACCCATATTTCGTATATGTCATCAGAATGTTAACAAAATATTATATGCCGAATTTCATTGAAATCGGTTGAGTAGTTCCCGAGATATGGTTTTTGGTCCATAAGTGGGCGACGCTACGCCCATTTTCAATTTTTAAAAAAACCTGGGTGCAGCTTCCTTCTGCCATTTCTTCTGTAAAATTTAGTGTTTCTGACGTTTTTTGTTAGTCGGTTAACGCAATTTTAGTGATTTTCAACATAAGCTTTGTATGAGAGGTGGGCGTGGTTATTATCCGATTTCTTCCATTTTTGAACTGTATACGGAAATGCCTGAAGGAAATGACTCTATAGAGTTTGGTTGACATAGCTATAGCAGTTTCCAAGATATGTACAAAAAACTTAGCAGGGGGCGGGACCACGCCCACTTTTACAAAAAAATTACGTCCAAATATGCCCCTCCTTAATGCGATCCTTTGTGTCAAATTTAACTTTAATATCTTTATTTATGGCTTAGTTATGACTCTTTATAAGTTTTCGGTTTTCGCCATTTTGTAGGCGTGGCAATGGGCCGATTTTGCCCATCTCCGAATTTAACCTTCTTATGGAGCCAAGAAATACTTGTACCAAGTTTCATCATGATATCTCAATTTTTACTGAAGTTACAGCTTGCACGGGCGGACGGACAGACGGACGGACGCACAGACAGACATCCGGATTTCAAATCTACTCGTCACCCTGATCACTTTGGTATATATAACCCTATATCTGACTCTTTTAGTTTTAGGACTTACAAACAACCGTTATGTGAACAAAACTATAATACTCTCCTTAGCAACTTTGTTGCGAGAGTATAAAAATATAGTAGCCGTAGCTGAGTACACAACATGAAGGCCATGGAGAGGCAATTCGGCGCCGTTCGCATCAACTCGGACTGACATTGGGACGACTTGGCGCATTTTACGCCGAGACCTTAAATTGATATTTTACAAATTACAGCTTGTAGTATAACTAAAGCCTCTCGAACTCTAGGGCTTGTGAGCAGTTCCAAGAAGATCTGGCTCAATGGATATGGAAGCAAGCAAAATTGCCGCAATTTGGACAAAAAACAAACAGAAAAGATTCAAAAGCTGTCATTTCATTCAGAAAAATAACGGTTTTGTGTGGTTTGTATTTCTTCAAAAATGATGCCGGTGAGAAAGTAACTGTCAGTGGCGACCCTTATTGCGCCATGATAACTGACTATTTGATGCCTGAAATTGAAGCTCGTGGCATCGGTGACATTTGGTTTCAATAAGACGGCGTCACTTTCCATACATCGCATCATTCAATGAATTTACTGCGAGAACACTTCGGTGAACAAGTAATTTCACATTTTGTCGCGGGTCGATTAACCACCAAGATCGAGTGATATCACACCTTAGACTTCCTCCTGTAGTGATATGGAAAGTCTAAAGTCTATATGAACAAGCCAGCTTCGCTTTCGGGCCTTGGAGCAAATCATCACGGGTGTCATTCATTGCTTACCAGTGCTTGAACGAGTCGTCTAAAACGAGGCGCCTAACATTTGAAATATAAATATGATCTTCAAAAATAAATGCGGAGGAATGTTCTTTCGAATGATAACAAAATTTTCCCCTGAAATTTCTGTGTTTTTTCATTTAAAAGTGGGGAACCTCGAAATACCATGGATAACCAAGTATTATTACAACAATATTGTTTTTTTACATTTATATAGAATCTGTTAATAATCAAATAGATTGCGACTTTGACGAGGTAATATTGGCCTATTCAATATTTCTGTAAAAAATTTTATATTATGGTTTATTTCGTGATATAAGAGCGCACTGTCTGAGAAACGTATTATTTATTTTAATGTTTTTAACAACCATACTTTATTTTTAAGAAGTACAAGTATGTTGAATTACTTTTCTAAAATCCTACCTCGTCCTCGAACTTGAGGGCTGAAACAACATTCAAACGTTTCCCTTTAATGGCATTAATCTGCAAAAATTATTGTATAAAAAACGGAGTTACACAAAAAATGAATATATTTTTAAGGGAAGTTTTTTAGACTTGTGAGTTTCAAAAAACGAAATCATAAAATACAAATTTAAAAAAATCCTTTAGGGAGATATATTTGAATATCGAGTGTATAGGAATATGAAGATATCCATTATATTTTAATTTTTAGACTAGAATATCTCCCAAATTCATTAGTTGCAAATATTTCAAAAAGTTAATTTTGTTAAGATTGTCACTGAGTACGCGTCCGGTAAAATTAAAATTAAGCTAACACAGCGGCATCTTTTAACCACATTTCGGTTATTTTAATAACATAATGTCAGCGAAATGAAAACTGTTGAATTTAACTAATTTTAATATTTGCTTTGTAATAAAATGACAAGCTGACACTTACTATAACTTTGGATTTGGATGCGCAATTTTCGTTGTCCGTATTTCCATTTAAAATTAAATCTAATATGTTGAAAAATAGAATTTTGTCTATTGTTGGTATCATTTTGATTTTTTTGAATTTCTATTTTTGAATATTATATATTTCAAAATTTTGATGTTTAGTTGCATTATAGAAAAATTAGATATTATTTTATGTGTTATAACTGGAAACTTTTCTGTTTGTAAGGAATAGTCAAACATTTTAGAATAATAGGAGTACTTCTATTTAGCAATTCTTCACACAGAAAATTGAAGATATAAATAATGTGTTTAGTAAATGATCGTTTTTAAATTATATTGAAGGTTTAGCAAAGGTAGTAATCACTTTCTGGATTGTAATGTTGATGCATAAAAATATCCGTACTAAGTTCCGGAGCTTCTGGCGAGTCATTTACAACGCGAAATACAGATTACAACAGCCATACTGAAGAAAAAATAGTAAGACTTTGTGCATAAATTTAACATTCCTAAATTATTCTTCAAAATCTACGACAACGTAATCCACATTGGCCCCAATGCACTTTTGTCAACCCATTTTCCAATTCCCAAAACAATTTTTAAAATCAATTTCCGGAATAGCCTTCAATGCGCGTAGCCATTCACGTTTAATGTGTTCAATTGACTCAAACGGTTCCTTCGGAGCGATCGTTTAAGTTTGCTGATTAGCCAGAAGTCACATGGATCTAAATCAAGCGAATTCTGTAATTGCGGCACGATATTGGTTGAAAATTTGGTGAAAAACTCACGAAGAATAAACGCAGTAAGCGACGTTGCATTGTCAAATAGTGTTTCTTGTTGACAGTTTGACCGGCCGGAAGGAATTCGGATTGCACCACACTTCGATTTATTGTCTGTTTCCGATCGATTTGTTGTCTGTTTCCGGTTTATAAGGTAAATCTAAAACTTTTTTCCAGTAATTAAAGGTTTTAAGTCGTTCCGGTAGCCGAAAAGCATTGTTTCACAGATGTCAGGTTAACTGTTTTTCGAAAGAATTTAGTGATTTTATAACCAATCGTGCTTTCACTATTCTCAGGCTCAAATTACCTTTCAAAATGGTTTTCACTGATTCTATCGATATTCTGACGATGCCAGTAAGATATCTCACTATTAATCGCTGGTTTTCAATCTTTTATTTGCAGTTCCATTATTTCAATGATGTGCTGACATACTTTGATGTTGATAACCGTCCTGGACGTGGTTCGTCCTCAACGTATTCTTGACCCTCTTTTATTAATTTGTACCAATCAAAAACATTTGCTGACGGCAAACAATTATCACTGAAGGTTTTTCCAACATTTTGATTTAAAATTAAAGCTCCTACTATTTTTTGCCATTTTTACCGTAACTAAAGGGGATCTTAAACAATCTATTTTTTAAACGGAAAATAGCAATCTAGTCTTGCAAATAGCAAGGCATTAGGGTAATGACAAAAGGAGTTTCTAAGATCAAAGAGAGGTCCAAGCAGTTTCCATATTAAAAAAAGCCACCGTTTGCTTTAATTGGGGCTGTCTTATTAAATCTTCTTTTCAAAAAAATTTTTAAATAA
>NW_026092395.1:0-3829 GCF_024586455.1 Bactrocera neohumeralis | reverse complement strand
TTTCCCTTTAATTTGGGGGAAAAAAAAGTTTAAAAGGGAAAAGATTTATAAGATTTTTCATTAAAAACCCGCAAAAAATTAGTTTTTCCCTGCCCACCAAAAAGGGTTGAGAAAGGGAAAGGGGTAATTTAACAATTTTTCCCTTTCCTGAAAAAATTATTCCCTTCCCTTAATATTTTAACAAAAACAAAAATTAATTTTAAAAGGGGGTTTTTCATCCCCCTTTTTTTTTCCCTTTTAGAGTTTTTCCCAAAAACATAAAAATTTCTATATTGTCTCAAAAGAAACAAAAATTTGTAAAAGGCAAAAGCTCCATCCCATAGACTCAAAACCTCCGAGCCAAACCCGGAATCCTTTTTTTGTAAAATCCTTTTTAAATTTTTTAAATTTTTTCCTTGGGAAATATTTTTTTCCCCTTTTCCTCTTAAAAGATTCCATGAAAATAGTTTTTTTTCCATTGATTTACACAAAAAGTTTTTTTAGAAAGAACCTTGTATATTCATTTATTCATTTCCCCACCGGGGCTTTTTCGGGGAATTATTTCCGAATTTTAAAGAAGATCCATTTATATAAAGAAAATTAAAATTTTGGGGCCCGGTTTTTCGGAAATGATTTGTGTAAACCTTCGCCGGTATTCTTTTTAATATGTTTTGTTTGAAAAGCCTTTTTTTTTATCGATTTAAAGTTTCACAAACGCGTTAGTTTGTGGTTTTGGGGGTTTTAAAAAGGGGCGGGGGATCTAATTTAA
Organism: Bactrocera neohumeralis; assembly: GCF_024586455.1. NCBI lineage: Eukaryota > Metazoa > Arthropoda > Insecta > Diptera > Tephritidae > Bactrocera > Bactrocera neohumeralis. The sequence goes on along the minus strand of NW_026092395.1, from coordinate 3,081 downwards.
ACCAAATAATTTTTTGAAATTCCCCTTGACGAGAGCTATTGATTTTTTAATTACAAGCAAAATTTTTGAGACAGCGAAAAATAAAGGGATTAGACGTTGTTTTCTTACAAAAAAAATTTCATGGCCACGCAAAAAAAAAAAATGCATGTTATTTCAAATTATAAAATTTCATACCTTCAAAACCGTTCCAATTTCCCCCTAAACTGGAACCCCTTAATTTAAATTTTTCAAATTATTTTTTTTTGAATTTTGCCGTTTTCCAACTCGGGGGTAAAAAAAATTGAGTGAAAAACCAAAATGAGGCGAAAAATTTTCTTTTCCTGCCATATTCCCCCAAAAAAAGGGAAAAAAAAAAAAACAATGCATTTTTTTTCCCGTCAAAATTTCCATTTAAGCCCCAATGCATCCCCAAACCCCAACCCGCAATATTTCGGGAATTTTCAATTGCTGAGAGCCCCTCATCTCCCAAACCATTTATGCCATTCCGTATTCCCCAAAAGCACAATGTATTGTATGAAACCGGTTACGAGAGCCGTAAAAAAAAAAAAATTGGGGAGGCATTCCTTCAAGGGCGTAAAAATTGGCAATAACACACCCTTTCCCCCCGCAGTTGAAAAATTTTGAATTTTTTTGTTGTTTCTACTCGTCTTTTGTCATTAAAAATTTCCCATTTTCCTTGAGCCACTTTAATTGCCCCATTTTCGATTGTTTTGGTTGTTTTTGAGAAAATTTTACGGAACGTTTTAGCAATGCTTTTGGTTCGAAAGCGAAAAGGCAAGGAACAAAAAGTTTTCCGCCAGAAAAAGGCGGTAAAAATTTTTAAAAAACCGTTATGAACAAATTAAAATACTGAAACCCTATAAAGGGAAAAGGGAATTATTTTTGTTTGGGGAAAAAAAAATTTGGGATTTTCGGCTCCCCGCGTTTCCTTACACCAACCTGACTACCCTTAAATTCCGGTTTGTTTAAATACCCCGGAACATTTTGCCGTTTTTCGTTGGGCGATTTTCCCCTTCCCCAATTTATTTTCCATAAAAAAATTTTGGTTTGTTTTTAAAAGGGGAAAAACAAAACAAAAAAAATAGCGAAAAAAAAAAAACCCCAAAAAAAAAGCAAAAAAAAAAATTTTTTAAAAAAAAAAAAAAAAAAATTTTGGGGGGGGGAAAAAAAAAAATAAAAAAAAAATATTAAAAAAAAATTTAATATTTTAAAAAATTTATTAAAAAAAAAAAAAAAAAAAAAAAATTAGATGAAACTTAAATATTAGTTAAATTACTAGTTATTAATATAATTTTTTTTTTTTTTTTAATTTAAACTTTTATTTATTTCCTTTTTTTTTTTGGGGGGGAAAAAAATTTTTTTTTTGGGAAAAAAAAAAAAACCCAAAAAAAATTTTTAAAAAAAATTTTTAAAACCCAAAAAAATTTTTTAAAAAAAAAAAAATTTTAAAAAACCCCAAACCTTTTTTTTAAAAAAAAAGAAAAAAAAATTTTTTAAAAATAAAAAATTTTTTTTTTTTTTTTTCCCCCAAAAAAAAAAAAAAAAAATTTTTTTTTTAAAAAAGGGGGTTTTTTTTTCCGAATTTTTAAAAAAAAAATTTTTTTTAAATTTTTTTAAAAAAAAAAAAAAAGGGTTCCCAAAACAAAAAATTTTTTAAAAATTTTTTGGAAATTTTTTTTTTTAACCAAAAAAAAGGGGGGGAAAAAATTAAAAAACCCCAAATTAAGGGGTTTTTAAATTTAAAAAATTTTAAAAAAATTTTTGGGTTTAAAAAAGGGGGGGAAAAAAATTTTTTTTAAAATTTTTTGGGGTTTTTGGGGTTTTTTTTTTTTTTTCCCCAAAAAAAAAACCCAAAAAAAATTTTTTTTTAAAATTTTTTTTTTTTTATTTTTTTTAAAAAAAAAGGGGGAAAAAAATTTTTTTTAAAAAATTTTTTAAAAAAATTTTTTTTTTAAAAATTTTTAATATTTTAAAAAATTTTTTAAACAGAATCTTTAAATTTAAAAAATTTTTAAAAAGATCTTAAGATTATATTTGGAAAAAATTTTTTTTTTTTCCTTTTTTTTTAAAAAATTTTTTTTAAAAATTTTTTTTTTTTGGGTTTTGGGTTTTTTTTTTAAAAAAATTAAAAGGGGGCCAAAGGGGGGGAAAAAAATTTTTAAAAAAAAAACCCCAATTAAAAAAAAAATTTTAAATTTTAAAAAAAAAAAATTTAAAAAATTTTTCCCAAAAAAAAAAAAAAAAGGGGAAAAAATCAAAAAAAAAAATTTTAAAAAATTTTAAAAAAAAAACCCAAAAAAAAAAAATTTTTTTTTTTTTTCTTTTTTTTTTTTAAAAAAAAAAAATTGTGTTTGTTTTTTTTTAAAAACGGGGTTTTTTTTTTTATGTTTTTTTAAAATTTTTTTTTTTTGGGGGGTTTTTTTGGGGGAAAAACCCTTTTTTTAAAAAAATTTGGTTTAAAGGGGTTTAAAAAATTTTTTTCCCCCCAAAAAAAATTTTTGGGTTTGGAAAAATTTTTTTTAAAAAAATTTTTTTTTTCCTTTTTTTTAAATTTTTTTTTTTTTTTCCCCCCCCAAAAACAAATTTTTAAAATTAACTAGAAAAATTTTTTTTGGGGGTTTTTTTTCCAAAAATTTTTTCCCATTTTTTTAATTTTTTTGGGGAAAAAAAAGGGGGGGGGGGGTTTTTGGGGTTTTTTTTGGGTTTTTTTTAAAAAAAAAATTTTTTTTTTTTTTAAAAAAATTTTTGGGGGGGTTTTTTTTTTAAAAATTTTTTTGTTTTGGTTATTTCCTTTTTTTTTTTCCTTAAAAAAAAATTTTTTTGTTTTTTTTTTAAAAAAAATTTTTAAAAAAAAATTTTTTTTAAAGGTCATTTTTTGGGTTTTTTTAAAAAAAAATTTTTTTTTTAAAAAAAAAAAAACCTTTTTTTTTAATTTTTTTTTTTTTTTTAAAAAAGGGAAAAAAAAAAAATTTTATAAAATTGGGAAACCCAAAAAAAGGGGCCCCTTTTTGGGAAAAAATTTAAAAAAATTTCCGGGCCCCCAAAAATAAAATTAAAACCCCCAAAAGGGGGGAAAAAATT
>NW_026092394.1:0-7132 GCF_024586455.1 Bactrocera neohumeralis | reverse complement strand
TTTTTTAAAAAGAAAAATTTTACATAAGAGCGAAAGAAAACCGCGATTCTAAATTTTACGATAAATTTATTAAAATGGCGCCTAGCGCTGTGGATTTACTTAAAAAATAAAACAACGGGTCGAATGTCCAGTGTCACCAATGTGAAAGTAATTAAATATAAAATAGTACGTCTTCAACACGTTGTGAACGTTTATTTTCGCATACTGGGCTAACTGCGAATCAAATTCGCAGCCGGTTAACTCCTGATCACTTAAATATACTTCTGTTTTTAAAATCTGTCCCGGAAAATGTATGGTTTTCTTAAACTGACAATTAACTTATTGTTCTTTTTACTTTATTTTAAATTTATTTAAAACTTATTTTATTAAACTTGTTTAAACATTTTGAATTATTTAAAAAAACTTTATATGAAATGTAATGTTCTTGGTACATTATTTTTATAGACAAAAAATATTTGTTTCTAACTATTTTTGTGTTTTAATCGATTTGAATTATTCATTCAAAATATGACTTGTGATTTAATAAATAAAGATTTTTTTAATTTAAAATCATTAAAATCGAAAAAGATTCGATTCTTGCGATCGATTAATCGATTCTTAGAATCGAAAAGTATAAAAAAATAACCGGAATCGAGAATCGATTCTGTAAACAGTCCTTCCATCCTCTACTTCCGCTTTGCCGTAGAGTACCGTAGGAATCCACGGCAATTGGTTTTGCCTTAGAAACGTGTCAGCTTATTGCTCTCTCACAATGCAGGGTTGCCAGTCTGGATATACTGTAGTATTTACAAAAATGGTGTTCAATATATTTTGAATTTTTCTCTAAACTAACTCAAAATCAGAGTCAAATGATATTATTTTTTAATATATAGTATAAAAACCATTTTTTATAGTTTGATTTCTTTTTTGTTTATTATGGCAAAATTGTAATTGAAAACTTTGATGTGTACATTTTCGTATCGAGCATTGTTGAAATGAAAATAAAAACAAAGATGGCTGATTTCTACGGGCTCAACTTTGACACATTTTATATTCTCTTGCTCTTCTAATGCACATCATTCACAATGCCTAACCTGCTGTCAAAATTATTTGACTACACATCTCAAGAAATATTTTTTCTTGAGCATTTACTTGAGAGGTGAAACGGACCCCATCTAATTTTGTCTGTATTGGGTACGTGATTAGGAAAAATTAACAAATATGGGGAAATAAAATCATAAATTTTCAAACTAGTTTATATAATGTTGCTGATTGCATACTAAATTTAGTTACGCAAATACAACTCTGAACGCTATGTTTTTGGATCGTTATAACTTATAACTTTTATGAGACTATGTGAAACCCCAAATACAAATGAAAATCATTTTAATATGGTTATTTGGTATAGAAAAAGGTGTAAAACCATATTATTTTAATGAAAACATGTCCACTTAATTTTTAAAAGTATCACATTTGGACTACCATGCGATATAAAGTTAGCTAGAAAGTCGGAAATCACTAAAATACTCTTGTGAAGGAAGATCTGACCTCTGACATTACGTTTTGACATTACAAAGATTTTAGGTATTTTCGTCATTAAATTATAGTAAATAATACAGTATGGAGGATGAAGTCATGTGTAGAAGTTCACTCAAGTGACGAAAATTCTCTGATCGCCATTCACTTGGGAGTGCCAGAAACGATTCTTTTTACATAGGCCAAGCAGCTCACGACTTCCGGAAGGCAAGCTAAAGTCAAAAAGCGATCGTCGTGTCTGTTCAGGGTTGAAGTTCTTCTATATATCGCTGATTGGCGCCCAACCGCCACCAACCAGACCGATCATGTTGTGATAGACGGAAGACACGCAACCAGTGTTTTAGATCTGCGTACGCTCCGAAGTCTTAACATCGATTCGGACCACTATCTTGTTGCAGCCAAGATACGCACCCGCCTTTGTGCAGCAAAAAAACGCACGTCAACAAGGAAGGTTCGACGTCGAAAGCTGCAATAACAACAGACAGCCGAACTATTTTCACTCGAATTTCACTCCTGCTCTCTCTGAGAACACTCGTCAACAACTCGGTATATGGAACTGTGGGACAGCATTTTCCTTACCGCCACCTCGCAACGTTACAATCGACTACAACGCGTGCGAGATGGGATAGGTGCCCAGAATTAAAGAGGGAAGCGAGACGCATTTGCAGACAAAAACAGAGAGAGCCGAAATGTGCGAGTACGAAGAGCTAAAGGACAGGGGTAATGCCAGAAAATTCTAAAAAAGATGCGGTGAAGAAGCCTATATTGGGATATTTCAACTAGTGGTGTCCAGCCGTTTATAACCAAGAAGTTATAAGGGCTAGATTTTACACGTTCAACCGTAACGTGTAGCGTACAGGTGTAAATGGAAAGATATGATTGGTAACATTGTGAATTGTTTGCCTGGTATTATTCAAGTGAAGTCTATTATAACGTGAAAACGTCCAACACTTTTGCACACACCATAGCAACCTATTCGGACCATTTCTACCACCTGATGGAGATCGCTATTTCAGTATTCGAAATAGATTTACATGCTGGGTCCCGAAACGTTGGATACAACAGATATAACAGCACCAACTATTACGAAAACCCATTTAAATTACACAAGTGCCCTAAAAGGAGTAAGTGATCGTATATGTATACACACGTATTGTCATTAAAACGCACAAATTAAGAGCATAAAACAAGCATTTCGATGGTACAAAGCCACGTTAAATCCAATTGCATAGGACCGCTGATTCAATGCAAAACACTAACACAATATAATTTTGAGAGCGTTTCGGTTGTGTTTGTACCAACCCCTGATCATATCTAATTTTGGATTTCAATTTCGAAAGCACCTTTTAAACGCCTTACCATCCCAAGTACCAAGACAGCATTGCACTTCAAAAGCTGCACGTCTAAGACATAACATTTTACTGATTTAGATGTAGTACGAGCAGCATTCAGCCTATGGTGAGAGTAATCTGTGAATTTTCGATAGATAGTAAACCCGAAAACAGCGAAGTGAATATGGTCAAGCAACTACGTACATGTATGAGAGAGGCATGCTTGGCATGCAAACCCAAAGTATTCATTCACTCTGGGTTAAAACTCTCGCTTCTTCTTCTTCCGTAAGCGGTACGCGATTATAGCCGAGTTAACAACAGCGCGTCAGTCGTTTTTGTATATTCCAAGCGAAGCAGGTCCTTCTCCACCTGGTCCTTCCAACGGAGTGAAGGTCTTTAGTCGATGATATAAATATCATCGGCATACGCCAGCAGCTGTACACTCGTATCGAAGATTGTACCTTCTTGATTAAGTTCTGCAGCTCGAATTATATTTTCCAGCAGCAGATTGAAGAAGTCGCACGATAGGGAGTCGCCTTGTCTGAAACCTCGTTCGGTATTGAACGGCTCGGAGAGGTTCTTCCCGATCCTAACGGAGCTTTTTGGTTTGCTCAATGTCAGTTTACACGGCCGTATTTGTTTTTTGAGGATACCAAAATTCAGACATAGAGGAAGAGGTGGGTCTTTTCCAAGATTTGACGTATGGTGAATATCTGGTCGGTTGTTGATTTGCCAGGTCTAAAGCCACACTGATAAGATCCAATCATTTTATTCACGGTGGGCTTTAATCTTTCACACAATACGCTCGATAGAACCTTATGTGCGACGTTGAGGAGGTTTATCCCACAGTAATTGACGCAGATTCTGGGGTCTCTCTTTTGTGGATTGGGCAGAGCACACTTAAATTCCAATAGTTGGGCATGCTTTCTTTCGCCCTTATTTTACAAAGAACCTGATGTATGCTCATTATCATTTCTTCGCCGCATTTTTTAAAACTCTGCTTAGCGAAGAAAAATTAGTATTTTTAATGCTAAATAGATTCAAATAAAATATAAAGATGAATGGATACCGAAATTTGCAAAGGCACAGAGCATCCATTGCAGCATCTAGTGATATATGAGCGACTATTATAATAAGTTTTGTGAATGAATAAATATACAAACAAAACAAATTACAAAAAGATTAATAAATAAAATTTTTAAAATGCCAATCACTTCTGAGAAACAACAACTTGTTAATTTAATGATTGAAGAAGCCACTTCAATATACTACTACTTCTGGATGGTAGTTGTTTATTTTCTTTTGAAGCTTAAAAATTTAACATTTGAACTCTTTAGTCGACGATAGCTATTGGAAAACTGTGGATGAGTATCAAGAGTGATCCTTTACCTTGCTATTGTGCTTTTATTAAACCCATCAATCCATCAGGTAATTTTCAATAGATCTACAACTAGCTATAACCTTATATCGTTAACTAAATAGTTTGGAGTATGAGATGGTGAAACGCTTTACAAGATCTAATACTTGTATGTATGTATCGTATATACCTTGGCCCGATACGAATGAAAGGAAAGATATCGTTAAAACAACATACAATAGAGGTATTCAGATCAGCTTTGTTAATTCGTTAGTCGTTACTCGGTAGTTTTTACACGCAATTTTTTTGTAAAATTAACAGATTACCGTTTTACCGAGTAACGAAGTAATTTTTTCAATTCGTCTGTTTGTTTTGCGTTGCTGCTTAAAAAGTTCATTTGATTTATTGCGAAATAATAAATTTGTTGCTCACTATAAAATAATTTTTGACAAATTCTTTAAAAGTAAGTAATAAAATCGAATTAGGTCTTTGGAATCAAATCTAGCACACCACCGAGATAGAGCAAATTATGTTTACAGTTAAGTGTTTTAACGAAGTACCAACTAACGAATTACCAGATTAACAAATTCGGTCTAAATATCTCTAATGAGATGCCGTATTGCGTATAAATATGTATTATATTAGTGATAATGAATTGAAACTTGCATAAGCACCAGTTGTTAATCATTCAGCTTATTTTCCAAAAAGCCTAATCTATTCCATAAAGGCACACGTTGTATGTGATTAACAGTTAAGGATGCGGCATGTACAGGTAGTAGCGATGCACTTTGGTATATTTCGTAATAGTGCTCTCTCCACTCAAGAGATTCTGCTTATACATCGCTGACCACTCTTATCACACCATTTCGATCGAATTCAAAACAAATGCATCATTCAAAGCATAAAGCTTTCACCTTACGTCATAGCAGATTTCTGCGTGAGGATTGAACATTGCTTTGGAATTCTACAAGACGCTTCTACGCTTTGGCAATCTCAAGAATTAAGAACGAATGGACAAAGAAAAGTCATATTCTACATTCCAAATAGTTCATTGTTTGTGGTATATTGATAACATCTTACGAGCTACTTAATCTTGAATATGCAGAAAGTATGATTGTTGATATCGACAAAGAACGCTTTCACATGAAAATCAGTGAATAAATAATGAATTAGCTATACATGACACACATTTTTTAATTAACTTCAACCTTTTAGCAGGTGGAAGCTTTTATCGGTGATTTTTAAGAGCCATAACGGCAATATCTCATCGGTTCTTTATTTGAAACGTTGATTGGTTCATGACATTTTTTTGAAGATAATTCATTTAAATGTTGACCGCGGCTGCGTCTTAGGTGGTCCATTCGAAAGTCCAATTTTGGGCAACTTTTTCCGAGCATTTCGGCCGGAATAGCCCGAATTTCTTCGGAAATGTTGTCTTCCAAAGCTGGAATAGTTGCTGGCTTATTTCTGTAGACTTTAGACTTGACGTAGCCCCACAAAAAATAGTCTAAAGGCGTTAAATCGCATGATCTTGGTGGCCAACTTACGGGTCCATTTCTTGAGATGAATTGTTCTCCGAAGTTTTCCCTCAAAATGGCCATAGAATCGCGAGCTGTGTGGCATGTAGCGCCATCTTGTTGAAACCACATGTCAACCAAGTTCAGTTCTTCCATTTTTGGTAACAAAAAGTTTGTTAGCATCGAACGATAGCGATCGCCATTCACCGTAACGTTGCGTCCAACAGCATCTTTGAAAAAATACGGTCCAATGATTCCACCAGCGTACAAACCACACCAAACAGTGCATTTTTCGGGATGCATGGCAGTTCTTGAACGGCTTCTGGTTGCTCTTCACCCCAAATGCGGCAATTTTGCTTATTTACGTAGCCATTCAACCAGAAATGAGCCTCATCGCTGAACAAAATTTGTCGACCATAAATCGGACGTAAAGCGCGAAACACATTTCGAACCGAACACTGATTTTGGTAATAAAATTCAATGATTTGCAAGCGTTGCTCGTTAGTAAGTCTATTCATGATGAAATGTCAAAGCATACTGAGCCTCTTTCTCTTTGACACCATGTCTGAAATCCCACGTGATCTGTCAAATACTAATGCATGAAAATCCTAACATCAAAAAATCACCTGATAGAATATTTCTTAAAAACCGGTATCGGGTATACCAACTTAATTTTGATATATGTATGTACATATTTTACCATAAGATCATACTTAAAACCTAAACAAATAAGCTAACTGACATAAGTATACATAAATAAATACAAATGTAAATTAATATATTTTATTTACTCTTTTCATATTTTTATATATTTCATACTTAGCCACTCTTTCTCCCATTTTTATTTGTAACAATTTTTATATTTTTCTTCTATCACTATTTTTTTTTTTAATTCTATATCTATTGTCCAGTGAGTGCACCAGAAATTTGAAATTGAATTTTAGAAGAGGATATTGCAACTGCTGCACTATCAAATGCCGTGCATCATCCATTTTTTTTATTGCCTGCTGCCTTTCCTTTTTTGCTGAGGTTCACCTTCTCCATTCATTTCATAACAATTTAACGGTGAAATTTGTCTTTATGTAGTGCAAGGTGTATTCCAAAGTAAACAGGTAGCGCCATCTACATATATGTCGACTGATGCGTTAGAATCTGCTATCTTTATCGTTTGTCCAGTGAGAATTTCATGGCATTTTCATTAATTGGAAGTGAATCAAAACATCACCTTATCGCAAACATCAACTTGATCGCATTTGCCGAACATTTGCCTACGAAAGGAGGTGCACGGTTTTGTTCCAATAAAATTGACTGACGGACCAAAAATTGCTCCTTTTCATCGATCGACGCTTGTGAGCGATTATTTAACCAAAAATCCCTTTTAACCAATTTAAACCCGGGGGCTATTTTGAATA
>NW_026092393.1:0-6441 GCF_024586455.1 Bactrocera neohumeralis | reverse complement strand
TAGCGTTACTAACAGCATTCATTCAGTTGTATGGGAAAAAAAAGGGCTCTTTAGGGGTTTTCCGGCAATTATTCGAATTTTTTTCGCCATAAAAACCATCCTTGAGCCTCAACGAACATTTTAAAAAAGAATTGGCAAAATTGGTCCAGGCGTTTTTGAGTTATGCGCCAGCATTTAAAATCATGTTCGTTTTTATTTCCTTTTTAAAATCGTATTTGAAAATTAATTTTCTTTATAATTTTTTTTTTCGGAAAATATTCCAGAATTTTCTTAAGTATTCTCCTTGTTTGGGCGGTGACCTGTCCGAATTGGTGGTAATCACCGAAATCGGTCCAGGTGTTCTCCAGTTATAAGCGTAGTAACTAACGTCACTTTCTTTTATATACATATATAGATTTCAAGTGTATATTACACAATGAAGCCTAACGAGGAGTTAGTAGGCAAATTGCTAAGCTCAGCAAAAATCGGAAGAGCAGAAGTGCTATTTGGGATATGTAAATATTTTAAGAAATCGTATGCAATACATGCTGCAAATATCGTTGCAAACCCACTGCACAAACCTATTTTGGAGTTCACATTTTTAGGTAAGCTCATAATCCATTGTATATTAAGCAAAACTGATGAAATTCTGTCAACTACTGCAGAGATGAAGAGACTTTCTAATTTAACAGTATCAGTAATCTGCACCAATTAAATTTGCAAGGATTTTGAAATAATTTTCAAAACTACAGGATGTTCGAATCCTTCGGTTGTGCCATGTAATCTAATGCACAAACCGACAGAGAAATTGTATATGCCGATGAAAATGAGACATCAGGTGTTTCTGCAAGTTAAAAATTAAAGATTTTGAAAGTATGAAGGAACCTGGATTCCAAAATTGAATGTATGGCACAAAGTGCTTGTTATTTTTATCCTCCAGTGTTATAGCCCAAGAAGTTGAAAGTCAATGAAATTGAATGTTTTGCACTGCTGAAATAGCAGATGTGAATGAGTTGTCGGATGCATCTATGCCGAAGAAGAAAAAATCTGAAAAATTTTATGAAGATTTTCCTATAATAAAATCTTTCATGATTTTATTATAGGAAAATCTTCATAAAATTACGAAGAAAGTTTCTTCTTTCCAAATCTGTTGACATGTACGAATACCTCTTTAACAGAAAATGTGCCAGACGAACTCTAAAGAAAATGTGGAATTTTTCGAAAATTTTTATTTTATGCAGTGGTGGAAAAATAATAGCAAACGATATCCGAGGTTGTCCAAGTTAGCACTTAAAATTCTTGCCATTCCTGCTAGCAGATTAAAAAGATGGAAATGCCTAATAGAGGAATACGGTGCAAAATTAAAAGAATACAAACCTGGATAAAAAAATTGTAGCCGACACGCTATCCCGAAAAATTTATAATACATCAGGCGAATCAATACACACAACTGAATCCTCAGATATTAGACACATCAAAAGCGGAAAATCACCATTTAACTCATTCAAAAACGCAAATTGAACTAATTCTAAGCGACAATGACTCACTAAGGACGACCACACCTTTCAGTAAACATGAAAGATTCACAATCAAAAATTTCCACACTAGATTATTTAGTAGAAACACTAAAAAAGGTCACGAAACCAAATATAATGACTGCATTTCACACGGCATGAAAAAGCATGGCAATGATGCGCAAACTCATAAAAAATACATTCGACACATACCATAAGTGTATATTGCACAAAATTTTTTCAAAACAAACTATTAAAAAGTAACAGAAACTTTCTACTAGCCAACATTGAAAAAAGACACAAAAAAACTAGTCAAAATATGTACAAACTGTAAAAATAAATACGAACAAAAACCACTTAAATATGTTATCGGTAAATTACCAACACTAAATCTAGCTGGTACATTCATACAAATGGACATATTTCAAGTACGCAGTATTAAATTTCTTTCATGTATTTGCCCCCTACTCAAAGTACGCATACCTCAAAAACTCGACACAAAGCGACACCCCTGCCAGCCAAAAGTGGTAAAAAAACTAGTGAAACACTAGGTTTTCAAACCTCAAAACTAGTAGTGAGTTTGCCATAGGCTGCGTGCAGATTCCTAACCACTTTTCCCCTCACACGTACGTATACACACCTCTGTTGCGCTCATTTAGCAGTGCCATATAAATTATATATGTAAAAATATAGCCGAACTGATCTAATTGCCCTAATCGTCAGTTGATACAGGGTTGCGTTTATTGATTCCTACTTTTAAAGATTCTTTAAATTTCAAACAAACTTTTTAATTTTTATATTATTAATCTTATTATTTTTTATACATATTCATCTAAAATTTATTATAATTAAATATAATAAGGCTAACATTGTGTAAATAAAAGTATATTTAATTTAAAAAATAATTAACATCTGAAAAAATATTATAATAAAGTGAAGATTAAATAAAAGACAAATATCTGAAAATAAATAAAATGAAATTTTGGATTGCGCAGACCGCCTTATACGCGTAAAACACATATGTACATACGTATGTATTAAGATGTGTCATTCTGAGTCAACCTTTTTTTTCAACTGAAAACCGGGCTAAAAACTTTCGAAAATGTGAAAAAGAAAGTCACTGAAAAGATGAGCTCTTAATATTAATATTATTAATATTCGCCTATTTCAAATTTTCTGTTTTCCATATAAATAACATGGAAATAAAATCATTTTTTTTGTGGTGGTTATTGTGCGGAGGTTATTATATGTGCACGCGATGGCTGCCAGTAGGGATGATGAACTCAATTCGGATTCTACTCGATAATCGAGTTTTCTCGTAAAATAATCGATTTTTCGGAATCGATCTTCAGTATTCGAAGTCGATTAAGAATCGATTCTTGACATTTGTGACTTTTTTCTCATTTACGAAAGTTTTTAGCCTGTTTTTCAGTTGAAAAAAAAGGTTGCCTCAGAATGACACACCCTAGTATGTATGTAATTATTCTCGCATATTATATTGGACTGCGCAGACCAATTTCAAACAACCTACACTTATTTTCACATACTTACTTAATAATTTATATTAACTGCTGCTGTCATTTCCAATTCTGTTTTGATTTTCAATGCTACAAAAACAAATGAAGTAATTATTTGCAAAATATTGTAAAAAATGACACAAATTTCATCCACTTACCTTCTGTTTTACGAGCGAGTTATTACTTTAACCTTTAACCACCACCTTATGTTTCAGTAAACATTAAAGAAAAATCACAAAATAACTTTATCTTAGAACAATAGAAGCGCACTATCAGTACAACAAACAATAACAACCCAAATAGTTATTTACTAGTAAACAACTAGCATCTCAATAGTATGAGCAGCGATAAGCATAGCCTATATAAGCAACTGGTACAATAGCCTTGACGTCACTTTATCATTATCGACTGCCGAGTAACAAGTTACCACTTGTAACACTTGTACAGTTTAAGTGTAATATATTCAATATTGAAGTACATGTGAATACGGTGAAATATTATACAAATAAAGGATCAGTCAAAACCAATCTCATTGGCTGACTTAAAATTATATATTTATTTTATTCCTAACGATTAAATAAATTAACTGGCGCGCAACGTGGGGCAGCAGCAAGAAAGGATCATCAATAATATCCTTAGTCAGTCTGCCTGAGAGGGAAGAACCTAGTCCCTGGAAACAAAAAAAGGATTCGTTTAAACCATCCAAGAAGTTTACCAGTGCATCATCCCACACAACGTCAATCAAAAGGGATTCACATAAAAATCATAATACAACAACAAATTGAAAGTAAAGGATCAATATACAATCCTTGGCAAACAACCTGCTTTCATAGAAAGAATGCCACATCAAGCAGCGCTCCAAGAATACAACTGGAGACCGATCTTTAGTAAAACAAATCAACAAATAAATCAGCAAGATGACTGAACAAGCAAATTTATGTAATTGCATTAACCAACGCAGTCGCCGATCTGCAACGAGAGTTATCCGAACTACAATTAGAAAGAAGTGCAACCATTCCACAACACAACAACAGAACAAATATGTTCTTACACCAGACCAGAAGAAGTGGATCTGAATATGTTTAAATCAATAACACAATTTAATGGTGATTACAACGAATACAGGAATTGAGGAAAGTAGCAACCACATTAGTGGAAGACATACGACAATTCGAAGGACATAATATATATGCCTAAGCATTAATAATGATCAGAGGAAAATTACTGGCAAAAGCAGCACAGATCCTAATCAACCACAACGTAAAGAAAAACTTCCAAGGTATCATCGATAGGCTAGACGATTCCTATGCCGACAAACGACCAATATACGTTCTGGATTAAGATATGACGAAAATACAAGAAAAACAAGAAAAAACGTTAACTTCGGTGGCACCGAAGCTAAATACCCTTCACAGGTGCATTTCTGTTAGTAACTATGTGTTCAGTTTGTATGGATGCTATATGCTGTAGTAATCCGTTCTAAACAAGTTTTCTAGAGATTACATTGTTGCCTTAGAAAATAACATATACCAAATTTCGTGAATATATCTTGTCAAATGTGAAAGTTGTCCATACAAGAACTTGATTCCGATCGTTCAGTTTGTATGGCAGCTATATGTTATAGTGGTCCGATATCTGCCGTTCCGACCAATGAGCAGCTTCTTGAAGAGAAAATGATGTTTGCAAAATTTCAAAACGATATCTTGAAAACTGAGAGACTAGTTCGTATATATACAGACAGACGGATATGGCTAAATCGAATCAGCTCGACATACTGATCATTTATATATATATACTTTATAGGGTCTCCGACGATTCTTATGAGTGTTACAAACTTCGTGACAAACTTAGTATACCCTGTTCAGGGTTTAATAACAACCACTGCATGTATATTATGACAATCTGAACCAAGAATTGAATGTAGTGCTATCCAAGATTGAGATGACACACAAGGAAGAACGAATAGTCCAAGTATTGACACAAGAAATCCAAGCTAAAGCAATCAGAACATTCGTCACTGGACTGAGAAGTAGCTATCAAGAATGCCATCTATGCACGAGCCTGCACAACATTAGCAGATGCCTACAGTATCGCCCGTACAATGCAACATGATTCACGCCATCAGAACCTCGAGTACATTCCACGATACAACCATCACCAAAATCATAATTTCAGCAATCAACATAAGAATAATTATTCTTGTCAACAACAATTATCAAAATCAATTTAAGAAAGTAGCAGGAGCGTTGGGATACAAACGAGAACGAGATAATACAAGTCATGCTAATATACAACCGAAGAATCGACGGATCAACCAAATTACACACGATCAACAATCAAATACAGAATATTTTTTTTTTTTTTTCCAAAATTTTATTTTATTTATTGAATCTGCTTTTTCTTAAAGCCTAACAATAAGTTATAAAATCTTAAATCTAATTAAAAACTAGACAGGCTCAAGCAAGTGATTGAGCTGTTTTGCTGATACGTTGCTCCTTAGTACGCTGGCATATCTCTTCTTTTAAGTCGTGTTTGATCGCAGGAATGTACCAAAGCATTAGCCAGAGGGTTTGGGTGATCTCGGAGTTTAGATATATATTTAATTCTGCTGTCTTCTACTTCTTTCTTAACCATAGGGATACCAAGGTCTTTATGGATATTTTCGTTACGCATGTACCATGGTGAACAGGTGATTGTTCTAAGCATTTTTGATTGAAACCTTTGTAATATATCAATATTGCTTGCACAGGTCGTACCACAGTTGAATGCCATACATCCAAATCGGCTTTATGACCGCATTATACAAAAGCACTTTGTTGTCTAGACTAAGTTTGGAGTTTTTATTTAAAAGCCAATTTAAATTTGCAGCTCTAATCTTCATACATGTTATTTTACTAGAGATGTGTTTTCTCCACGTGAGCCTTCTATCTAGGTGAATACCAAGATATATTACTTCGTTCGCTTGGGGTACTAATATATTGTTTATTTTTACTGCCGGGCACATCTTTGGTCTTAGCGAAAATGTAATATGCTTACACTTCTGTTCATTCACGTTTATACGCCAGTTCGCTAGCCACTCTTCGACAGAACTTAAATTCTTCGCTAATATTCGTGATGCTAAAATGTGGCATTTGTTACGGCTCACTATAGCTGTGTCATCCGCAAAAGTTGAAGTTAATACATTATTAGCTGTTGGAAGATCTGCTGTATATATGATGTATAGCGTTGGGCCTAAAACACTGCCCTGGGGTACACCAGCTCTTATCTGTCGTTCATCAGATATGAAATCTCCCACTTTTACCACAAATCGTCTATTTTTAAATAAGACTCCAATGTTTATACAGTTCTAAAGGTAGAATTTTTAATCTTGTATAAAAGACTCCGTGCCACACACTATCAAACGCCTGAGCTACATCTAAAATATTGCTGAA
>NW_026092392.1:0-13802 GCF_024586455.1 Bactrocera neohumeralis | reverse complement strand
AAAATTTGAAACAAAAATGTGATTTTTCTCAAAAAACTACATTTGTTTGTGTACACAATTGCCACGCTCCTGGTAGGGATAGAGAATAGATTGAGGGCTTTTCTAAAAGCTCTTTTAATAATCTAACCTGTGCCATTTATTTGACCCACCTACGTCGAATACCTTAGCTGCTGGAGCGTTTAAAATTTGAAACAAAAATGTGATTTTTCTCAAAAAACCCACCTACGTCGAATACTTTAGCCGCTGGAGCGTTTAAAATTTGAAACAAAAATGTGATTTTTCTCAAAAAACTACATTTGTTTGTGAACACAATTGCCACGCTCCTGGTAGGGATAGAGGATAGATTGAGGGCTTTTCTAAAAGCTCTTTTAATAATCTAACCGGTGCAATTTATTTGACCCACCTACGTCGAATACTTTAGCCGCTGGAGCGTTTAAAATTTGAAACAAAAATGTGATTTTTCTCAAAAAACTACATTTGTTTGTGGACACTATTGCCACGCTCCTGGGAGGCATAGATTGAGGGCTTTTCTAAAAGCTCTTTTAATTATCTAACCGGTGCAATTTATTTGACCCACCTACGTCGAATACTTTAGCCGCTGGAGCGTTTAAAATTTGAAACAAAAATGTGATTTTTCTCAAAAAACTACATTTGTTTGTGAACACAATTGCCACGCTCCTCGTGGGGATAAAGGATAGATTGAGGGCTTTTCTAAAAGCTCTTTTAATAATCTAACCTGTGCAATTTATTTGACCCACCTACGTCGAATACTTTAGCCGCTGGAGCGTTTAAAATTTGAAACAAAAATGTGATTTTTCTCAAAAAACTACATTTGTTTGTGAACACAATTGCCACGCTCCTGGTAGGGATAGAGGATAGATTGAGGGCTTTTCTAAAAGCTCTTTTAATAATCTAACCGGTGCAATTTATTTGACCCACCTACGTCGAATACTTTAGCCGCTGGAGCGTTTAAAATTTGAAACAAAAATGTGATTTTTCTCAAAAAACTACATTTGTTTGTGAACACAATTGCCACGCTCCTGGTAGGGATAGAGGATAGATTGAGGGCTTTTCTAAAAGCTCTTTTAATAATCTAACCGGTGCAATTTATTTGACCCACCTACGTCGAATACTTTAGCCGCTGGAGCGTTTAAAATTTGAAACAAAAATGTGATTTTTCTCAAAAAACTACATTTGTTTGTGTACACAATTGCCACGCTCCTGGTAGGGATAGAGAATAGATTGAGGGCTTTTCTAAAAGCTCTTTTAATAATCTAACCGGTGCAATTTATTTGACCCACCTACGTCGAATACTTTAGCCGCTGGAGCGTTTAAAATTTGAAACAAAAATGTGATTTTTCTCAAAAAACTACATTTGTTTGTGAACACAATTGCCACGCTCCTGGTAGGGATAGAGGATAGATTGAGGGCTTTTCTAAAAGCTTTTTAATAATCTAACCGGGGTTTCGGTCTCTTCGACTAAACAACTCAACACTTATTTCTAAAAGCTCTTTTAATAATCTAACCGGTGCAATTTATTTGACCCACCTACGTCGAATACTTTAGCCGCTGGAGCGTTTAAAATTTGAAACAAAAATATGATTTTTCTCAAAAAACTACATTTGTTTGTGTACACAATTGCCACGCTCCTGGTAGGGATAGAGAATAGATTGAGGGCTTTTCTAAAAGCTCTTTTAATAATCTAACCTGTGCAATTTATTTGACCCACCTACGTCGAATACTTTAGCCGCTGGAGCGTTTAAAATTTGAAACAAAAATGTGATTTTTCTCAAAAAACTACATTTGTTTGTGAACACAATTGCCACGCTCCTGGTAGGGATAGAGGATAGATTGAGGGCTTTTCTAAAAGCCTCTTTTAATAATCTAACCGGTGCAATTTATTTGACCCACCTACGTCGAATACTTTAGCCGCTGGAGCGTTTAAAATTTGAAACAAAAATGTGATTTTTCTCAAAAAACTACATTTGTTTGTGAACACAATTGCCACGCTCCTGGTAGGGATAGAGGATAGATTGAGGGCTTTTCTAAAAGCTCTTTTAATAATCTAACCGGTGCAATTTATTTGACCCACCTACGTCGAATACTTTAGCCGCTGGAGCGTTTAAAATTTGAAACAAAAATGTGATTTTTCTCAAAAAACTACATTTGTTTGTGAACACAATTGCCACGCTCCTGGTAGGGATAGAGGATAGATTGAGGGCTTTTCTAAAAGCTCTTTTAATAATCTAACCGGTGCAATTTATTTGACCCACCTACGTCGAATACTTTAGCCGCTGGAGCGTTTAAAATTTGAAACAAAAATGTGATTTTTCTCAAAAAACTACCTTAGTTTGTGAACACAATTGCCACGCCTCCTGGTAGGGATAGAGAATAGATTGAGGGCTTTTCTAAAAGCTCTTTTAATAATCTAACCGGTGCAATTTATTTGACCCACCTACGTCGAATACTTTAGCCGCTGGAGCGTTTAAAATTTGAAACAAAAATGTGATTTTTCTCAAAAAACTACATTTGTTTGTGAACACAATTGCCACGCTCCTCGTGGGGATAAAGGATAGATTGAGGGCTTTTCTAAAAGCTCTTTTAATAATCTAACCGGTGCAATTTATTTGACCCACCTACGTCGAATACTTTAGCCGCTGGAGCGTTTAAAATTTGAAACAAAAATGTGATTTTTCTCAAAAAACTACATTTGTTTGTGTACACAATTGCCACGCTCCTGGTAGGGATAGAGGGTAGATTGAGGGCTTTTCTAAAAGCTCTTTTAATAATCTAACCGGTGCAATTTGTTTGACCCACCTACGTCGAATACTTTAGCCGCTGGAGCGTTTAAAATTTGAAACAAAAATGTGATTTTTTCTCAAAAAACTACATTTGTTTGTGAACACAATTGCCACGCTCCTGGTAGGGATAGAGGATAGATTGAGGGCTTTTCTAAAAGCTCTTTTAATAATCTAACCGGTGCAATTTATTTGACCCACCTACGTCGAATACTTTAGCCGCTGGAGCGTTTAAAATTTGAAACAAAAATGTGATTTTTCTCAAAAAACTACATTTGTTTGTGAACACAATTGCCACGCTCCTGGTAGGGATAGAGGATAGATTGAGGGCTTTTCTAAAAGCTCTTTTAATAATCTAACCGGTGCAATTTATTTGACCCACCTACGTCGAATACTTTAGCCGCTGGAGCGTTTAAAATTTGAAACAAAAATGTGATTTTTCTCAAAAAACTACATTTGTTTGTGAACACAATTGCCACGCTCCTGGTAGGGATAGAGGATAGATTGAGGGCTTTTCTAAAAGCTCTTTTAATAATCTAACCGGTGCAATTTATTTGACCCACCTACGTCGAATAACTTTACGTTAGCCGCTGGAGCGTTTAAAATTTGAAACAAAAATGTGATTTTTCAAAAAACTACATTTGTTTGTGAACACAATTGCCACGCTCCTGGTAGGGATAGAGGATAGATTGAGGGCTTTTCTAAAAGCTCTTTTAATAATCTAACCGGTGCAATTTATTTGACCCACCTACGTCGAATACTTTAGCCGCTGGAGCGTTTAAAATTTGAAACAAAAATGTGATTTTTCTCAAAAAACTACATTTGTTTGTGAACACAATTGCCACGCTCCTGGTAGGGATAGAGGATAGATTGAGGGCTTTTCTAAAAGCTCTTTTAATAATCTAACCGGTGCAATTTATTTGACCCACCTACGTCGAATACTTTAGCCGCTGGAGCGTTTAAAATTTGAAACAAAAATGTGATTTTTCTCAAAAAACTACATTCGTTTGTGAACACAATTGCCATCCACGCCACGCTCCTGGTAGGGATAGAGGATAGATTGAGGGCTTTTCTAAAAGCTCTTTTAATAATCTAACCGGTGCAATTTATTTGACCCACCTACGTCGAATACTTTAGCCGCTGGAGCGTTTAAAATTTGAAACAAAAATGTGATTTTTCTCAAAAAACTACATTTGTTTGTGTACACAATTGCCACGCTCCTGGTAGGGATAGAGAATAGATTGAGGGCTTTTCTAAAAGCTCTTTTAATAATCTAACCGGTGCAATTTATTTGACCCACCTACGTCGAATACTTTAGCCGCTGGAGCGTTTAAAATTTGAAACAAAAATGTGATTTTTCTCAAAAAACTACATTTGTTTGTGAACACAATTGCCACGCTCCTGGTAGGGATAGAGGATAGATTGAGGGCTTTTCTAAAAGCTCTTTTAATAATCTAACCGGTGCAATTTATTTGACCCACCTACGTCGAATACTTTAGCCGCTGGAGCGTTTAAAATTTGAAACAAAAATGTGATTTTTTCTCAAAAAACTACATTTGTTTGTGAACACAATTGCCACGCTCCTGGTAGGGATAGAGGATAGATTGAGGGCTTTTCTAAAAGCTCTTTTAATAATCTAACCGGTGCAATTTATTTGACCCACCTACGTCGAATACTTTAGCCGCTGGAGCGTTTAAAATTTGAAACAAAAATGTGATTTTTCTCAAAAAACTACATTTGTTTGTGAACACAATTGCCACGCTCCTGGTAGGGATAGAGGATAGATTGAGGGCTTTTCTAAAAGCTCTTTTAATAATCTAACCGGTGCAATTTATTTGACCCACCTACGTCGAATACTTTAGCCGCTGGAGCGTTTAAAATTTGAAACAAAAATGTGATTTTTCTCAAAAAACTACATTTGTTTGTGAACACAATTGCCACGCTCCTGGTAGGGATAGAGGATAGATTGAGGGCTTTTCTAAAAGCTCTTTTAATAATCTAACCGGTGCAATTTATTTGACCCACCTACGTCGAATACTTTAAGCCGCTGGAGCGTTTAAAATTTGAAACAAAAATGTGATTTTTCTCAAAAAACTACATTTGTTTGTGAACACAATTGCCACGCTCCTGGTAGGGATAGAGGATAGATTGAGGGCTTTTCTAAAAGCTCTTTTAATAATCTAACCGGTGCAATTTATTTGACCCACCTACGTCGAATACTTTAGCTGCTGGAGCGTTTAAAATTTGAAACAAAAATGTGATTTTTCTCAAAAAACTACATTTGTTTGTGAACACTATTGCCACGCTCCTGGTAGGGATAGAGGATAGATTGAGGGCTTTTCTAAAAGCTCTTTTAATAATCGTCGAATACTTTAGCCGCTGGAGCGTTTAAAATTTGAAACAAAAATGTGATTTTTCTCAAAAAACTACATTTGTTTGTGAACACAATTGCCACGCTCCTGGTAGGGATAGAGGATAGATTGAGGGCTTTTCTAAAAGCTCTTTTAATAATCTAACCGGTGCAATTTGTTTGACCCACCTACGTCGAATACTTTAGCCGCTGGAGCGTTTAAAATTTGAAACAAAAATGTGATTTTTCTCAAAAAACTACCTTAGTTTGTGAACACAATTGCCACGCTCCTCGTAGGGATAGAGGATAGATTGAGGGCTTTTCTAAAAGCTCTTTTAATAATCTAACCGGTGCAATTTATTTGACCCACCTACGTCGAATACTTTAGCCGCTGGAGCGTTTAAAATTTGAAACAAAAATGTGATTTTTCTCAAAAAACTACATTTGTTTGTGAACACAATTGCCACGCTCCTGGTAGGGATAGAGGATAGATTGAGGGCTTTTCTAAAAGCTCTTTTAATAATCTAACCGGTGCAATTTATTTGACCCACCTACGTCGAATACTTTAGCCGCTGGAGCGTTTAAAATTTGAAACAAAAATGTGATTTTTCTCAAAAAACTACATTTGTTTGTGAACACAATTGCCACGCTCCTGGTAGGGATAGAGGATAGATTGAGGGCTTTTCTAAAAAGCTCTTTTAATAATCTAACCGGTGCAATTTATTTGACCCACCTACGTCGAATACTTTAGCCGCTGGAGCGTTTAAAATTTGAAACAAAAATGTGATTTTTCTCAAAAAACTACATTTGTTTGTGAAGACAGATTGAGGGCTTTTCTAAAAGCTCCTTTAATAATCTAACCGGTGCAATTTATTTGACCCACCTACGTCGAATACTTTAGCCGCTGGAGCGTTTAAAATTTGAAACAAAAATGTGATTTTTCTCAAAAAACTACATTTGTTTGTGAACACAATTGCCACGCTCCTGGTAGGGATAGAGGATAGATTGAGGGCTTTTCTAAAAGCTCTTTTAATAATCTAACCGGTGCAATTTATTTGACCCACCTACGTCGAATACTTTAGCCGCTGGAGCGTTTAAAATTTGAAACAAAAATGTGATTTTTCTCAAAAAACTACATTTGTTTGTGAACACTATTGCCACGCTCCTGGTAGGGATAGAGGATAGATTGAGGGCTTTTCTAAAAGCTCTTTTAATAATCTAACCGGTGCAATTTATTTGACCCACCTACGTCGAATACTTTAGCCGCTGGAGCGTTTAAAATTTGAAACAAAAATGTGATTTTTCTCAAAAAACTACATTTGTTTGTGAACACAATTGCCACGCTCCTGGTAGGGATAGAGGATAGATTGAGGGCTTTTCTAAAAGCTCTTTTAATAATCTAACCGGTGCAATTTATTTGACCCACCTACGTCGAATACTTTAGCCGCTGGAGCGTTTAAAATTTGAAACAAAAATGTGATTTTTCTCAAAAAACTACATTTGTTTGTGAACACAATTGCCACGCTCCTGGTAGGGATAGAGGATAGATTGAGGGCTTTTCTAAAAGCTCTTTTAATAATCTAACCGGTGCAATTTATTTGACCCACCTACGTCGAATACTTTAGCCGCTGGAGCGTTTAAAATTTGAAACAAATTCAAATCATTAACTTTACATATTAAAGTTATTTAACCTTCTTCATCTTACTGGAGTTGACATAACGCCATAACGGCAGTGCATTTGGAAAAAGTCCACAATTTTACATTTAGGTATGAAACCGATTTTCTTGCATAAACACATTTAGAAATCCACATCGAATTGCTTCAAATCATTATCTTCGCATATTAAAGTTAATTATCTTCCTTCATCTTACTAAAGTTGACATAAATCCATAACGGCAGTGCATTTGGAAAAATTCCACAATTTTACATTTAGGTATAAAACCGATTTCCTTGCATATACACATTTAGAAATCCATATCAAGTTTCTTCAAATCATTAACTTTACATATTAAAGTTATTTAACCTTCTTCATCTTACTGGAGTTGACATAAAGCCATAACGGCAGTGCATTTGGAAAAATCCACAATTTTACATTTAGGTATAAAACCGCTTTACTTGCATATACACATTTAGAAATCTATATCAAGTTGCTTCAAATCATTAGCTTTACATATTAAAGTTAATTAACTTTCATCATCTTACTAAAGTTGACATAAATCCATAACGGCAGTGCATTTGGAAAAATTCCACAATTTTACATGTAGGAATAAAACCGCTTTTCTTGCTCATACACATCTAGAAATCGATATCAAGTTGCTTCGAATCATTAACTTTACATATTAAAGTTATTTAATATCTTCATCTTACTAAAGTTGACATAAAGCCATAACGGCAGTGCATTTGGAAAAATTCCACAATTATATATTTACGAATAAAACCGCTTTTCTTGCTTATACACATTTAGACATCCATATCAAGTTGCTTCAAATCATTAACTTTACATAATGAAGTTATTTAATTTCTTCATCTTACTAAAGTTGACATAAACCCATAACGGCAGTGCATTTGGAAAAATTCCACAATTTTACATTAAGGAATAAAACCGCTTTTCTTGTTTATACACATTTAGAAATCCATATCAAGTTGCTTCAAATCATTAACTTTACATATTTAAGTTAATTAACTTTCTTCATCTTACTAAAGTTGACATAAAACCATAACGGCAGTGCATTTGGAAAAATTCCACAATTTTACATTTAGGTATAAAACCGATTTCCTTGCATATACACATTTAGAAATCCATATCAAGTTGCTTCAAATCATTAACTTTACATATTAAAGTTAATTAGCTTTCTTCATCTTACTAAAGTTTATATAAAACCATAACGGCAGTGCATTTGGAAAAATTCCACAATTTTACATTTAGGTATAAAACCGATTTTCATGCATATACACATTTAGAAATCCATATCAAGTTGCTTCAAATCATTAACTTTACTTATTAAAGTTAATTAACTTTCTTCATCTTACTAAAGTTGATATAAAACCATAACGGCAGTGCATTTGGAAAAATTCCATAATTTTACATTTAGGTATAAAACCGATTTCCTTGCATATACACATTTAGAAATCCATATCAAGTTGCTTCAAATCATTAACTTTACATATTAAAGTTAATTAACTTTCTTCATCTTACTAAAGTTGACATAAAGCCATAACGGCAGTGTATTTGGAAAAATTCCACAATTTTACATTCAGGAATAAAACCGAGTTTCTTGCTTATACACATTTAGAAATCCATATCAAGTTGCTTCAAATCATTAACTTTACATATTAAAGTTAATTAACTTTCTTCATCTTACTAAAGTTGACATAAAGCCATAACGGCAGTGCATTTGGAAAAATTCCACAATTTTACATTTAGATATGAAACCGATTTTCTTGCATATACACATTTAGAAATCCATATCAAGTTGCTTCAAATCATTAACTTTACATATTAAAGTTAATTAACTTTCTTCATCTTACTAAAGTTGACATAAAGCCATAACTGCAGTGTATTTGGAAAAATTCCCCAATTTTACATTTAGGTATAAAACCGATTTTCTTGCATATACACATTTAGAAAACCATATCAAGTTTCCTCAAATCATTAACTTTGCATAATGAAGTTATTTAACTTTCTTCATCTTACTAAAGTTGACATAAAGCCATAACGGCAATGCATTTGGAAAAATTCCACAATTTTACATTTAGGTATAAAACCGATTTTCTTGCATATACACATATGGCAATCTATGTCGAAAGGCTTCAAATAATAAGCTTTACATATTAAAGTTAATTAACTTTCTTCATCTTACTAAAGTTGACATAAAGCATAACGGCAGTGCATTTGGAAAAATTCCACAGTTTTACATTAAGGTATAAACCGATTTCCTTGCATATACAAATTTAGAAATCCATATCAAGTTTCTTCAAATCATTAACTTTACATATTTAAGTTAATTAACTTTCTTCATCTTACTAAAGTTGACATAAAGCCATAACGGCAGTGCATTTGGAAAAATTCCACAATTTTACATTTAGGTATAAAACCGATTTCCTTGCATATACATTTAGAAATCCATATCAAGTTTTTTCAAATCATTAACTTTACATATTAAAGTTAATTAACTTTCTTTATCTTACCAATGTCTACATAAGGCCATAACGGCAGTGCATTTGGAAAAATTCCGCAATTTTACATTAAGGTATGAAACCGATTTTCTCGCATATACACATATGGAAATCCATAGAAAGTTGCTTCAAATCATTAACTTTACATATTAAAGTTAATTAACTTTCTTCATCTTACTAAAGTAGGCATAAAGCCATAACGGTACTGCATTTGGAAAAATTACACAATTTTACATTTAGGTATAAAACCGATTTTCTTGCATATACACATTTAGAAATCCATATCAAGTTTCTTCAAATCATTAACTTTACATATTTAAGTTAATTAACTTTCTTCATCTTACTAAAGTTGACATAAAGCCATAACGGCAGTGCATTTGGAAAAATTCCACAATTTTACATTTAGGTATAAAATTGATTTCTTTGCATATAGATTTAGAAATCCATATCAAGTTTTTTCAAATCATTAACTTTACATATTAAAGTTAATTAACTTTCTTCATCTTACAGAAGTTGGCATAAAGCCAAAACGGCAGTGCGTTTGGAAAAATTCCACAATTTTACATTTAGGTATAAAACCGATTTTCTTGCATATACACATTTAGAAATCCATATCAAGTTGCTTCAAATCATTAACTTTACATATTAAAGTTAATTAACTTCCTTCATCTTACAGAAGTTGGGATAAAGCCAAAACGGCAGTGCATTTGGAAAAATTCCATAATTTTACATTTAGGTATAAAACCGGTTTTTTGCATATACATTTAGAAATCCATATCAAGTTTCTTCAAATCATTAACTTTACATATTTAAGTTAATTAACTTTCTTCATCTTACTAAAGTTGACATAAAGCCATAACGGCAGTGTATTTGGGAAAGTTCCATAATTTTACAATTAGGTATAAAACCGATTTTCGTGCATATACACATTTAGAAATCTGTATCAAGTTTCTTCAAATCATTAACTTTACATATTAAAGTTAATTAACTCTTCCTTCATCTTACTAAAGTTGACATAAAGCCATAACGGCAGTGCATTTGGAAAAATTCCACAATTTTACATTTAGGTATAAAACCGATTTTCTTGCATATACACATTTAGAAATGCATATCGAAGTTGCTTCAAATCATTAACTTTACATATTAAAGTTAATTAACTTTCTTCATCTTACTAAAGTTGACATAAAGCCATAACGGCAGTGCATTTGGAAAAATTCCATAATTTTACATTTAGGTATAAAACCGATTTCCTTGCATATACACATTTAGAAATCCATATCAAGTTTCTTCAAATCATTAACTTTACATATTAAAGTTAATTAACTTTCTTCATCTTACTAAAGTTGACATAAAGCCATAACGGCAGTGCATTTGGAAAAATTCCACAATTTTACATTTAGGTATAAAACCGATTTCCTTGCATATACATTTAGAAATCCATATCAAGTTTCTTCAAATCATTAACTTTACATATTTAAGTTAATTAACTTTCTTCATCTTACTAAAGTTGACATAAAGCCATAACGGCAGTGCATTTGGAAAAATTCCACAATTTTACATTTAGGTATAAAACCGATTTTCTTGCATATACACATTTAGAAATCCATATCAAGTTGCTTCAAATCATTAACTTTACATATTAAAGTTAATTAACTTTCTTCATCTTACTAAAGTTGACATAAAGCCATATCGGCAGTGCATTTGGAAAAATTCCACAATTTTACATTTAGGTATAAGACCGATTTTCTTGCATATACACATTTAGAAATCCATATCAAGTTTCTTCAAATCATTAACTTTACATATTAAAGTTATTTAACTTTCTTCATCTTACTAAAGTTGACATAAAGCCATAACGGCAGTGCATTTGGAAAAATTCCATAATTTTGCATTTAGGTATAAAACCGATTTCCTTGCATATACACATTTAGAAATCCATATCAAGTTTTTTCAAATCATTAACTTTACATATTAAAGTTATTTAACTTTCTTCATCTTACTAAAGTTGACATAAAGCCATAACGGCAGTGCATTTGGAAAAATTCCACAATTTTACATTTAGGTATAAAACCGATTTTCTTGCATATACACATTTAGAAATCCATATCAAGTTTCTTCAAATCATTAACCTTACATATTTAAGTTATTAACTTTCTTCATCTTACTAAAGTTGACATAAAGCCATAACGGCAGTGCATTTGGAAAAATTCCACAATTTTACATTTAGGTATAAAACCGATTTTCTTGCATATACACATTTAGAAATCCATATCAAGTTTCTTCAAATCATTAACTTTACATATTAAAGTTATTTAACTTTCTTCATCTTACTAAAGTTGACATAAAGCCATAACGGCAGTGCATTTGGAAAAATTCCACAATTTTACATTTAGGTATAAAACCGATTTCCTTGCATATACATTTAGAAATCCATATCAAGTTTTTTCAAATCATTAACTTTACATATTAAAGTTATTTAAAGTTGACATAAAGCCATAACGGCAGGGCATTTGGAAAAAGTCCACAATTTTTCATTTAGGTATGAAACCGATTTTCTTGCATATACACATTTAGAAATCCATACCGAATTGCTTCAAATCATTATCTTCGCATATTAAAGTTAATTATCTTCCTTCATCTTACTAAAGTTGACATAAATCTATAACGGCAGTGTATTTGGAAAAATTCCACAATTTTACATTTAGGTATAAAACCGATATTCTTGCATATACACATTTAGAAATCCATATCAAGTTTCTTCAAATCATTAACTTTACATATTTAAGTTAATTAACTTTCTTCATCTTACTAAAGTTGACATAAAGCCATAACGGCAGTGCATTTGGAAAAATTCCACAATTTTACATTTAGGTATAAAATTGATTTCTTTGCATATAGATTTAGAAATCCATATCAAGTTTTTTCAAATCATTAACTTTACATATTAAAGTTATTTAACCTTCTTCATCTTACTAAAGTTGACATAAAGCCATAACGGCAGTGCATTTGGAAAAAGTCCACAATTTTACATTTAGGTATGAAACCGATTTTCTTGCATATACACATTTAGAAATCCATATCGAATTGCTTCAAATCATTATCTTTGCATATTAAAGTTAATTAACTTCCTTCATCTTACTAAAGTTGACATAAAGCCATAACGGCAGTGTATTTGGAAAAATTCCATAATTTTACATTTAGGTATAAAACCGATTTTCTTGCATATACACATTTAGAAATCCATATCAAGTTTCTTCAAATCATTAACTTTACATATTTAAGTTAATTAACTTTCTTCATCTTACTAAAGTTGACATAAAGCCATAACGGCAGTGCATTTGGAAGAATTCGATAATCTTATATTCAGGTATAAAGTCGATTTTCTTGCATATACACATTTCTTTAAATCATTAACTTTACATATTAAAGTTAATTATTTAATTAGCTTCAAATCATTAACTTTACATATTAACGTTAATTAACTTTCTTCATCTTACTAAAGTTGACATAAAACCATAACGGCAGTGCGTTTGGAAAAATTCCATAAATTTACGTTTAGGTATAAAACCGACTTTCTTGCATGTACACATTTAGAAATCCATATCAAGTTTCTTCAAATCATTAACTTTACATATTGAAGTTATTTAACTTTCTTCTTTTTACTGGAGTTGACATAAAGCAATAATGGCAGTGCATTTGGAAAAAGTCCACAATTTTACATTTAGGTATGAAACCGATTTTCTTGCATATACACATTTAGAAATCCATATCGAATTGCTTTAAATCATTATCTTCGCATATTAAAGTTAATTATCTTCCTTCATCTTACTAAAGTTGACATAAATCTATAACGGCAGTGTATTTGGAAAAATTCCACAATTTTACATTTAGGTATAAAACCGATATTCTTGCATATACACATTTAGAAATCCATATCAAGTTTCTTCAAATCATTAACTTTGCATAATGAAGTTATTTAAAGTTAATTAACTTCTTATCTTACCAAGTTTACATAAATAACGGCAGTGTATTTGAAAATTCCAATTACTTTAGGTATAAACCGTTGCAATACACAGAAATCATAAAGTTTCAAATCTAACTTTATATTAGTTATTATCTTATCTACCAAAGGATATTTGAAAATTCCCAATTTAATTTATATGAACGATTTTCTTGTATATCACATTAAAAACCAAAAAGTTGCTTCAAATATTAACTTTAATTTAAAGATTAACTTCTTACTAAAGCACCATAACGGAAATTCATAATTTACTTTAGGTATAAAAGATTTCTAATCACATTAAAAATCCAACAGTGTAAATCTAACTTCTAAGTTATACTTCTTCATCTTAAAGTTAAACCATAAGGAGTGATTTGGAAAATTCAAATTTACATTTAGGTATAAACGTTTTCTGCATATTTAATTGAACGATTTTGAAAACCAATTTAATATAAATTTTTAAAAAATTTTCCCTTAA
>NW_026092391.1:0-6982 GCF_024586455.1 Bactrocera neohumeralis | reverse complement strand
TCTTTGAAAATATCAATAATTAACAAAATGGCATAGTTTCTTATTTAGCTAAAAAATGGTCGTGTTTTAAATGCCAAATTGACAATTTTCAACCAATCAAACAGATGACTGTATAGTAAATTTATTCAACAATACTTAGTTTTATTGAAGTCAATCGGTCAATTTTTCGTTGAGTTATGACACCAGCAATTTTGAAAAATGTCGTTTCGAGAAAAACGCGTTTAAAATTTCTCCTTATACGGAGCATAACATCACTCAGAATGTTTTGTCATTTAATCGTGAATTGTTTTATTTACAGGGAATTAAAAAATTCATCTCGGCCAAAAAATGGAATTAACTCGTGAACATTTTCGTGCGATCATTTTCCACAACTTTCGACGTGGATTATCACGACAAGAGTGCATCGATGAACTAAAATCTTTGTATGGCTATGAAGCACCATCCTATAGCACTGTGAAAAACTGGTACAACGAATTCAATCGGTGCCGACGCTCGCTCAATTCGCACGAATTCCGTGAAGGTCGTCCAAAAACAGCCGTTGTGCCAGAAAAACATCGATGCCGTACGTGAACTGATAATGCAAGACCGTCATGTAACACATGCCTTCAGATAGAGGCATACCTATGCATTTCTCCCACCAGCATACATTCGATATTGCATGAACACCTGGCCGTAAAAAAGGTTTGTTCTCGTTGGATCCCGCACAATTTGACAATCGCTCAAAAAAAGGCTCGTGTGGATTGGTGTAAAGAAATGCTGAAAAAATACGATCGCGGTGCTTCAAAAGACGTTTATAAGATCGTCACAGATGACGAATCATGGATCTATGCGTATGGGCCCGAAACAAAACAGCGATCGACCGTGTGGGTCTTCCAAGACGAGCCAAGTCCAACGAAAGTTGTTCGTGGAAGAAGCACTTCGAAGCAAATGGTCGCCTGTTTCTTCGGCAAAACTGGTCATGTGGCGACTGTTCCGCTTGAGCAACGTAGGACGGTCAATTCTGAGTGGTACACCATCATTTGTTTGCCTGAAGTCTTCGGAGAAATTCGAAAAACGAACAAGAGAAGACGAATCATTGTGCACCATGACAATGCGAGCTCTCACACATCGGCTCAAACCAGCGCCTTTTTGACCGGCCAAAACGTCGAATTGATTGGTCATCCGCCGTACAGCCCTGACTTGGCACCCAGTGACTTCTTTTTATTCCCACACATCAAGAAAATAATGTGTGGTCAACGATTTTCGTCGCCAGAAGATGCTGTTGAAGCATTCAAAAACCATGTTTTGGAGGTGTCTCAATCGGAGTGGAAAAAGTGCTTCGAAAATTGGTTTGAGCGCATGCAAAAGTGTATAAATCTTGATGGAGAATATTTTGAAAAACAATAAAACCATTTTCGTTGATAAATATTCCTATTTTCATTATTAGGCCAGAAATATATATAGCAGCCCTCGTATGTATATGTTTGCACCTCCGAGCGGTCACACTTTAAAACGCTGCCATTCAAAAACTATTCAAGATACGAACTTCCCGATTTCACCGGATATTTATGGAAATATAAGCTATCGAAAAAGCAAATAAATTTTTTTTTGAAAATGTCATACAAGTATAGCCTCTTAAAGAAAGAGCAATACTGTCACCAACTAACGAACAATTAGGTAAAGGTAAATAACTTGATTCTTTCAAAGATTGACGCGCCGACGAAACAATACTATTTGGTCGATACTTTTCTCGATTTGGAAGAAGCTGCTCATTTTTCTACAGAATTTCTAAACTCTGAGAACCCGTCTGGACTGCCTCCTCACAAAATGGTGTTGAAAGTGGGTTATCCTGTTATTTTATTAAAAACCTGAATCCACCTTGCAAGTAAAATCAAACCCTCAACGTTGCAAGCTGATTTGAGCGTTGAAAATTTTCACATGGCCATCTGTACCCTCTATATCGCTCTTTCAAGAGTTTAGCCTTCTAATTTAAATGTTTGTATTGCCTAATGACAAGAGAGCTCTGAACGTTGTATATAAGGACATTCTGTAATATAATGTGGATCACGGGCAGTAATAAATAAATCAAAATACTGGATCCATTATAATCATTTTCTCAGTGAGTGACATTGGCTATATACAAAGTTTGTCCGAAAAAGTTGTTAAAACAGAGGTACGCGATTAAATTCTGTAAAAAAAGGTAGATCTAACAGAGACGTTTGATATGAGCAACAAATCTTCATGGTATAGATATTGCTTTAGCAAGAAGTGGTGTGACAAAAGAAACAATCTTCCGTGAAAGAGTGGAAGCACACGTCCAAAGATGATAGAAATTGTCTTTATTTTCAAATATTTCATCCATTAAATTCAATTTGTTCCTCCTGGAGAAACCGTCAACGCTTTTTTACGTGAAGTCGTTAAGAGACTCAAACGAAGTGGGTGAATGAGTCCGACAAGACATCGCAGCCTATTTGAAGTTTCAGCACGACAACGCAACGGCTCACACCAATTTTTGTGAACAGCTACCAGCAAAGGCCGGCATCCCAACGCCACAATCAGCCGCCATCTATACTGTAATAGTTGTATAACTCTTTTGTTTTCTTGCCTGAAAAAGTCGATGAAATTTTTGGCAACTCGGTTTCAGTAGGAGATGGGCGGGTCGCCAGTATTGTAAAATGCCAGAGGACTCGCCCACGCTTTACTATGGCTGATACATAGATGAAACTACTTGCACCCGAACTTAGGCCTTTTTACTTGTTTTATGTTAGATGTCGCGTTTGATTTTTATGAATGCATATGCGTTCATAAAAAAAAAAGTAGCCGCAATACCTTGACAACGAAAATCTCAATGCCATTTCTATGATATTAAAAATATCGACAGGTTTGTCCTAAAAAATTTACTTTGTTCAGGAGCAACAATCATTTAAATGTTGACCCATGGCTGCGTCTTGCATGGTCATTCGAAAAATTAGTGTTTGGAGCATTAGCTCTGTGTTGTTATTTTTATTTAGCCCGAATTTCTTCTTTGATGTAATAAAATTTTCAACTGATTCTTACATTATTTGAACACATGCTTGAGCTCTACCCCACGATGTCAAAATCGTCTAAAAACGTTAAATCGCCATGGTCTTGGTGGTGTCTTTGGTCCATTTCTTGATATGACATAAAAACTTTCTAATTTTCCCCAAGTAAATATAAAAAAGTATGTGGCATAAAGCGCCATCTTTATTAAACCAATTTAGGTAATAAGTTCAAATTCTTCTCTATGAACAAATTTTGTTATCGAATCGATAGCGATCGCCATTTTAACACCGTAACGTTATGTATAGCATCTTAAGAATACGGTCCAATATGCATTCGTTTTGCGCATAAACCAATCAAAGCGTACATTTTTCATTGATGCATTAATTTTCTTTAACACTGAAAATTGTCAATTCTGCTCTTTTCACCTCTGACGTAAAACTCTGGTGAAATTTTGCTTATTTAATTTTCAGTGGTGAAATCTCCCTCATCGCTGAACAAAATTTGCGAAAGACGATAAAAACGCAGAACCTTCTCTATGACAGAACACTGATTTATCATAAGAATTCAATGATTTGCAAGCGTTGCTCGTTAGTAACTCGGTCGATGATGAAATGTTTCACCACAGCCAGCTCTGAGCATCTTTCTCTTTGAACAGAGCATGTCGCGTGGAATAAAAATCTGCTCAAATATATATTGCTCTAAAATCCTAACCTCAAAAAAATCGCTCTTTTGATATTTTTATACGTTTATATGCAATCATGTGTATTCGTATGAATTTTTTTTGTGCATAATAATGAATACATGTGCAATTGAATACATTTAAATTAAATTACTTTTTCAGAGCAATATTCGTAGTTAATGTAAAAATAAAGCCTTTTTTTTATTATTTTTTGTCTTAGATACATATACATATTCATACTTACATATTTATATGTATAACAAACTATCATAATATTATTTAAAAATTGAAATATATTACAATAGTGATAAATGAACATTAATTGTATATTTATCATTCAAAACTATATGACATATATTGATAAATGACCATATGTAATGTTCGTTTTCGCGAATTCAAATCATATTATCACTATCAATAATAATATGTGCGCACTGCTCATCTGTACATACATAAATATGTGCGTATGACATTGGTACACAATAAAGCATACACAAACCTACATATTTGCATACATATGCGTACACAAAATATGCAAAAAACTAAAAACATTGTCAAAACAACCCATCGTTTGATGGCATCATACATACTTATATGTTTCACATGTAAATATGTGCGTATGACATTTCCACACAAATAATGCATACACAACATACATACTTATATGCGTTCACTTGTAGATGTGTCACCCGCGAAAATTACAAATATTGTTCTACAAAAACAACAAATGCCTAAAATAGCATCAGCGGCGTCACAAGTCATATTGGCAGCCAAATGTAATAAATCTTACACAAGAACAATTCCATTCAAGAACGCAAGCGCACTTTCAACGGGCAAACTCGCTTGATTAATAAAAGCGACCACCTTCACATCTCCCCGAGCATGAGTTTGCCCCAAGCGGCTTTTCGCGACGATGGCAAACGCTAAAAATCATAAATTGAACAACTTTCTGATGCTTCTTCACAGAAAGAAGTGAGAAAAGTGGCAACATAGCTGTTGTCGATTTATAATATTTGTCAATTCTAAAATATTTTTCCGTGGCTGGCAAAAATCTGTGTCGATATATATGCTCGCTCATACATCTTCATATATATTTATGAAAGTTCGTGGTCATGCCACATATGGATGTAAATATGTACACTCAATGTATACATGTACACTCAGTGCTTCATGCAAAGTCTACGTTGACACGGACAACCAAGTGCCGAAGCTCACGTTTTGTCAAAGAGTCAAGCGTCACACCATTGTGTTGTTGGTAATAAGTATGTATGTTGTGTATGCATTATTTGTGTGGGAATGTCATACGCACATATTTAAATGTGGACGTATAGAAGTATGCCTGAGGCCATTTCAAACGATGGTTGTTTTTGTAAAGCAATGTTTTTTTTAGGGACATATTTGTACGTGTACGCATATATGTGCAAGTGTATGCTAGGTTTGTATGTGTTACCAACAATCCCAGATTTAAAAGCGAGATCTCCTGAAAGGAGGAATGAAGGAGTCCTCCTATTGACCTCTTTTAGGAGCAGTAAGGGAGATTATTTAATTTTGTTCTTATATTGTGTTTTTTTTTATATTTTATTTTGAGTGTTGACCTCCTTTTGTCATCTTTTAGGAGCAAAAAAGGAGATTTTATACTTCTATTTTGTTTTTTTTTGCTTCATTTTAGTATTGATCTCCTTTTGTCCTCCTTTAGGAGCAATAAAGGAGATTTTTAATTTTTCGTAGCTTAAAAATCGTACTTTGATTCAAAAAATACAATTTAACGGGAAATAATAACTGTTAATTTTTGTCTTGAAGCAATTGTTCATTTCAACTTTGTTTTTAAAGCGTGCAGACGTAAGTGTTTTATATCTAAGTATTAAATATTTTAAATTGATAATTAAATGTACTCTAAAAGGCATTTAAAACGCCTAGTGAATAAAAAAATTAAATAATTTTTACAAAAACAAAATAATAATACACAAAATGAAAAAAGTGTGATGTGAAAAGTGTTAATGAAATTGAAAGTGATACAAGCTCTAAAGAAGTTTTTGGAAGAAAATTGAAAGTGGTACAGGCTCGAAATTTAAGTGATAGAAGATTTTTGTTTGCAACAGATGCTGAACCACTTTCAAAACAGTTAGATCATTTGGGCGCAGAACACTATACTCCTGGAGCGGATTATTGACATATTGCAACCGAAAAAGATTGAATTAATGATATTTCCTATTAAAAACATGAATGATTTAACATCTACAGAGTCCTTGCTTTTGAATAAGCCTGAGGCAGAAATTGTGAGTATGATAAAATACATTTGATAAGATGTTACTAAACAGTTTGAGTTTATTATAGGTGGCGTATCTGAAGCAAAAATTTTCAAAGAGACCCCTATCAAAAATTTTGGCTGAAGTGATTGCGGAGTCCCTGCTCTTAAAAGTGAATTGGGATGGAGCCAAAAAAAAGTTGCATTGAAGAATTATGCACATTTTCAATAAATTTCTTTACGGTAATACATAATTTAAATCATGTCATCTATTGTTTTAACAAGTTTAATTTTTAGAGGCCTTAAAAGATGACTACTCATACCCTGATTTTGAGGCAAAGATCAAAAAGGTGCGTTTCTCAAATGTAAGGCTCAGTTCTACAGGAACACTTATAATATAAAAAAAAAAAATAATAAATTTCATGTACATTCATTTAATTAAAAATTTTAATAAAAAAAAATATTAAAAAATTTGTTTTGTTAAAATAATAATTGCAGGTTGAAAATAATATAGATTTATCATAGAGATCTCCTATAGTAGTAATCATAGAGATGTCCTTTTTAGGATTAATCATAGAGATCTCCTATAGAAGTAATCATAGAGAAATCTCTATATCAGTAATCATAGAGATCTCCTTTAGGAGTAATCATAGAGATCTCCTATAGCAGTAATCATAGAGATCTCCATTAGGAGGTTAAAAGGAGTACTCGCGTTCTAAAGACATGCAATGTTAAAAACGAGTATACAATTTTACGTGTATTTACACACGAGTATTAGGAGTAATAGGGAGTATAGGATATCTCCTAAAGGATTAATCCAGGAGGTTTCAAACGATCATCCTAAAATCTGCTGGGAATGTCATACGCACATATTTATGTATGTACATATGAGCAGCGCGCACATGCCACTACTGATAAGTGATAATATGATTTGAATTCGCGAAAGCGAACATAAACACATATGGTCATGATACATGAATATATGTATATACATATGTAAGTTTTGAATGATAAATATACAATTAATGTTCATTTTATCACTATTGTAATATATT
>NW_026092390.1:0-6704 GCF_024586455.1 Bactrocera neohumeralis | reverse complement strand
TGTGATGCGGCTGGTGACACATTTGGCACAGCCTCCGTGACTCACACCCTGGAATCGCATGAGTGTGCGACAGGCAGTTGAGGCAATGCCCGTGTGCCTGGGCAACTTGCTGCCGTTGCAAAGGTCGCATACCCCTAAATATTCCACAATGGTGCAGACGATGTGAGCGTCGACAGATGGGGCATCTTATCCGAAGGGTCTCCGAAGTCTTTGATATGGCCGGTGGCGGTCGGGTGCCACCACGAGGTGCGGGTGCAAGTACCGCTGCAGGCGCGGTTGCCGGTACAGATGCCGGCGTTGTTGCCGGCGCAGCGGCCGATGCTGTTGAAACTACCGTTCGGGGCGCTGGTGTAAGCCCGTTGTGTGGCACATTTGTCGCCGCCCGAGCGGTTGGCGTATTTGCGACTGGCGTTTCTACATCCATGGTAATCTGTATAGAGAAGATTGTTGATTATAAATTTCTATCAGATAAGCAGACATGGTGATCGTGCCTCGATGTGTGACATGAACGTGTTGTCGTATTGATGGACAATTTTTTGTTAATATTCTTGGTTATTTGATACGGCGTGTTAATTCAAACGGTTGTTATGGGCGTATTTCTCGTTTCATTGTTAAATTTAATGATTTCGTTGAGGACATAGTCTCCGCGTTTTTAGGCGCTTCTTCAGGGGTCTTCCATCGGTATCTTTTGTGGAGATCCTTTATGTATTCTTCCTTCAATCGGCGGCTGAAATCATGATGGAAAATTTAGTTCGTTCCCATCAATTTAATAGGTATAGCGACTCCACGCCTGGCTCAGGAATGGCCAGGATGGGTGCTCCTTTTAGAAAATACCCTGGAGTTAAGGCGGTGAAATCTGAGGGGTCTTGCGAGAGTACTGTGAGTGGCCGTGAATTGAGAACGGCTCCAATTCGATTTAATAACGTCGTGAACTCTTCTTAATTGAATTTATAATTTCCCGCTACCCGTTTGAAATGGGATTTGAAGCTTTTTACAGCAGATTCCCATAAACCGCCCATATGAGGAGCGCTTGGGGGTATACATTGCCAATTGATACCTTGAGGGGCGTACTTTTGTACGATGTCGGGTGACACTTGTTTTAGGAAATCCACAAACTGCTTCTCTGTGGCTCGTTGAGCTCTAATGAAGGTTTTGCCATTATCGCTCATGATTTTTGATGGGTAGCCACGTCGAGCGACGAAGCGAGCAAATGCCGCGAGAAAAGCCTCCGTCGTCAGATTACTACATATGTAGCTCAAGATGTACTGCCTTTGTCGTGAAACATACAAAGACAGCCACATAGCCTTTCATGAGAATGGGAGACCTTAACATGGACGCCTTTACCTGGAAAGGCCCAGCAAAATCAACACCTGTTGTGGTAAAAGGCAGAGCGAAATTGCAGCGTTCAGGTGGAAGTGCTGCCATAATCTGCGTTCGCATGTTCTGTTTGTGCATAGTGCAAATCTTGCACGTGAAGATGCACTTCTTGATTTGCGGCTTAAGGCGGGGGATATAATACTCCTGCCGCACCATGAGTTGCATGCGGCGATGTTCGGCGTGTAGCATTAAGATGTGGATGTAATTGAGGAGTAATGTGGCAAATGGTGACCTCTCTGGAATTATTATGGGGTGGCGTTCGGTGTATGTTAGGCTCGAATAAGCAAGCCGACCATTGACACGAGTCTAAGTGAGCTAAGTAGACCCGACAGCTCACCTCGTTGAGCCGAGGGTCGTAGGAACAAGCTGAACGACAACAAAAAACTCAGAACTACAAATACAACAGCAACTTCCAACGATTCGACCAGGCAACAACAACGGACGACGAGTATGGATCATGAGAAGGAGAAGGTAGTCGGCGCAGCTGCAAGCGGGAGGGGTCAAGGAGCTAAGCGGAAGTTCAGCTTCCTTGATTTTCTCTCGCCAGAAGAGCGGGCGCTGTTCGACGACATGCCTTCGTGCAGCGGCGACCAAGCGTTGAAGGCCGCGGATGGTATTCAAAGCGCCACCGGGACCCCCTGTAGCAGGCTCAGCTGCTCAGACTCAGGGGAGTCATGTCGGGCAGAGACCGACGGTGCGAACAAGAGGGGAAGAAGGCGCAAGAGGGGAGGGCAGCGCCCTCTCCCGGCAGCTGGCAAACCCGGCTGGTGCGATGACCCTCGTAGGAAGGGCATGAGCGGGGCCAGCCTCAAGTGGTACCTGCGGGACCTCCGGGACGGGAAGACCCCCAAGATGGCGGAAGCCTTGGCCAAAGGATGAAGTAAAGGGAGCAGGGCTCCCACTACAAAGGAGCGTGGCAGAACCGCGTCCGTTCGTGCGCAAAGCAGCCGAGCAAGTGACCGTGGCCATGTCAGTGCAGCCACCTATGCACAGACCGCGAAGCGGAAGAGCGGGCAGTGAGTCCCTGTGAGTTAGGAGAGGGCACAATAGACCTAAGGTCGCGGTGCATTCCTCAATTATTTATCTATCTATCTATCTATTGGAGCAGACCTTTCGTGTCCAGAAATGGGTGTAGAACTTAGAGTGAGCTCTTTTTATCAATCGGCTTCGATTCTCTTAGTATCTCATCTATTGAAGCAGACCTTTCGTGTTCAGAAATGGGTTAAGAACTAAGAGTGAGCTCTTTTTATCAATCGGCTTCGATTCTCTTAGTAGTGATTTATCGCGGCTGTAGTAGCGCACTTGTGTATATGCGATTAGTGCGACCTTTGCCTTTTGTAACTCTAGGTGCGTCACTGTGTTGCATGGGAAATTATGTGATCCTTTGACATTGCTTTTGAGTTGCTCGAAAAATTTGAACATGTAAGCAACTACTCTGAGAGCTCTTGGAAACGATGAAAGTCGTTCAAGGATGTCAGCATCAGCCAATAATGTATGAAAGGTGGCGATTTTTCGACCTTCTGGGGCGATAATGTTGCGCATGGGGGGATTGTGGCCAAATCGAGGAGATTCTATCAACCATCAAAGGTGCCATTCCACCAGAGGTGGTGGTGGCAAGGTGCAGTGGCTTGCACCCTCTTGTACCTACATCGGCAGGATTGTCAGCACTGGCTACGTGACGCCAAGTGGCTGATCCCACTAGGTCAAGTATTTGAGACGTTCGGTTAGAAATATACGTTTTCCACGCACGTGGTGGTTTTTCCTTCCAGGCTAGTACAATTTCGAAATCGGACCATGTATATAGTCATGTTTAAATGCATTTGCACCATGGCTACTAATTTGGAAAGTAGTAGTGCGCCACATAACTGAAGTCGTGGGAGACTTATTGTTCTTAAAGGCGCCACCTTTGCTTTTGCGACTAATATGTGGCTTGTGGTCGTGGTGTCGCTTTGCGTGCGCACATATAAAGTGGAACAGTATGCCTTCTCAGAGGCGTCACAGAAGCCGTGTAATTCGACTTTGTGTTCGGGGGAATAGTTTACCCACCG
Source organism: Bactrocera neohumeralis (assembly GCF_024586455.1). NCBI lineage: Eukaryota > Metazoa > Arthropoda > Insecta > Diptera > Tephritidae > Bactrocera > Bactrocera neohumeralis. The sequence continues at coordinate 3,279 of NW_026092390.1, read as the reverse complement.
TGGGATTTGTATCTGTGAGATATCGTTTAGATTGCTCGCGAACTGTGACCACTTTTCAAAACGAAGTGGTTTTACTTGTTCGTCCCAGTCGGTCCCATCTGGCCATAATTCTTGTATCAAGATTTTCGCTTGTATCATAATTGGCGAAAGCCATCCTGCGGGGTCGAAAAGTTTCGCCACAGAGGATAGAATTTGGCGTTTTGTAATGGCGGATAATGCAGATATTGACTCGGTAGTGTATGAAAACTGGTCAGATATCGTATTCCATTGTATCCCTAGAGTCTTTGTTGTACTTTCCTTTTCGAATTTAAGTTCCAACAAGTTTTCTTTCGGTATGTGTTTACTATATCTGAATGATTTGCAGTAATCTTTTTCAGTGAAACCCTGCGGTTTTAAGGGCTCTTATGACCTGTGATAAGGATTCGTATGCTTGTGGAAGACTGTGACTTCGAGACAAAATGTCGTCAACATACGTTTGCGTTTTTAACGTTGTCCGAATGGCTAAGTATGGGGCACAGTTGACGCCAAAGGTAACTGTTTTTAACTTAAAATCGCGTAGTGGACTAGTGGGGGATTTTCTGAAAATAATTCTTTGAAAATGTTGATCGTCTTTATGTAGGACTATTTGTCTATACATTTTCTCCACGTTCTCCACGGAAATTCTGGCTTCAGTGGTAGTCGTACGACGTACCGGCCATCATCTGATCGAGTAGTTGTGGTTTTGTAAAAATTCTCACAGTACCGATCTTCAGGGGTTGTGATTGATATGGGGGGGGGGAGTTCTTCTAACTCCCAAAATTTTCTTAATTGCGAATTGAGGTACTCGTTGGAGACTTCCTCAACTTGAGTTGTCATTGTTGTGACTGGTTTCGCAATTAGTCCACTTAGGATCCATCCGAAAATGGCATTTTGCGCCAGAAGTATATTTGTGATTTTTCAATACCTTCGAGTATTATATGTGGTATGAGATCGCTGGCTAATAGAAGATCTAGTTGAGCGGGGGTGTTGCAGTTTGGGTCTGCTAGCTTTAGGTGTGAAACATTCTGCCAATGCTTGCTATTTGTATGATAGCTGGTAACATATTGGTTAATTGCGGTAAGACAATAGCTTCTGCTTGTATGCGCTAATCCGCTTTGGGGGAAAAGAGGGTAATGGGGCAGATTTTATTTGAGTTTTGAACAACTCTTCCGCCCATTCCCGTGATTTCAAAATTGGCCAGTTTTGTTGGCAACTGTAGCCTGTTTTGTGCCCTAGACGCTATAAATGATCGTTGTGATCCTTGGTATACTATATATACCAGAATGGGGTCCCAATTATCTGTGGGAATGTTCTGTATCGATAAAACCGACAAACAATATGAAACAACAGATTTAAGCTTAATGAATTCTTCACTTGTTTCTTTCTGAACCTTTGGTAAATTCATTAATATTGTCAGTTTTTTGTCGACCAATATTCTCTCGTTTTCGTAACGTGGTTTCAGAGCTTCCCAAGCAAAGTTGAAGTTTTCGTCATTAAGAGCGAACTGTTTGATTTTGCGCCTGCTTGACTTTTGGTTTTGTATAATTTCTGCGCTTGTGATAATTTAGGATGGTTTATGTACACGGCTGTAAACATGTCCCGGAAGGACGGCCACTGTTCATAACCACCATGAAATATATCTGTGTCGCATACTGGCACTTTAAGGTGAATGCCTGAACTTGAATCTTGGGCTTGTCTTTGTGGCAGCTCTACTCTCGGTTGTGGAGTAGGTGAAATTGATTTGATTAGTTTTAGCTGATCAGAGATTATGGCTTTTGCCTCTTCGTATTGGTCTAACAAATGTTCGTATTTTGAGCAAGGCGAGGATTTAAAATTTTCTGGTAGATCTGAGTCGACAGATTCAACGATTGCGTCATATTCCGCTTGGAGACGTGTCCAGAAGTTGTCCAGATTTTCTTTTTTAATTTCTAATACCGATTCAGAATTATCTTGAAGTATCGAATTAGACTATCACTCTCGGAAATAAATTTGGTGTATGAAATATCTCTCACCCTTTTTGGTTTTGTAGCACCTTGCTTTGAGCGTGTACCATCTGTAGGTGTACACGTACTTTTTTCGTCTGAAATCATCATTGGAACTTTTAGTAACTGAGTTGTTTTAGATTCCTATGAGTCAGAGCTCATTTAAAAGATGTATAGGATAAATCAAAAACGTCTTAGTGAAAACTAGACTTGTAAATGTATAAGATGTAGTTTCGTATATAAAAGTTGAATAGAAGACTCTTTGTATGTAAGAGTTTCAAAAAAAATCAATAAAACCAATGGCTTTTTGATTAGCCGAGATTTCACAAATATTTTCGTATATATGTGTATGTATTTATATGTTTAGACGAAAACTCTTTTGAGTAAATAAGAGTTTTGAACGAAATTGATATAACGATAACGCTTTACGTATTTGATAATATGTGTAATCGCGAACTCTTTTAAGTTAATAAGGTAGGTACGTAGAAGTGCAGCCCTATCGGGCTCAATTAGCACTTGATGTGTCATTTTGATGCACTGTTCGTAGAACCTCTTGTATCTGCTATTACGTTTCACCTTCTCTTACAAACCATTTTGAGGTTTCGATGAAACTACTTATGTCCGATATGCTTTTAGAGGAAATCCATTCAAGGTTTGGTGCTAGGTGGATTTGAAGTGTTTTGTGTCGGATCTGTGCTAGAGCTGGGCATTCACAGAGAAAGTGGAAGATTGTTTCCTTGTTCCCTGCTACTCCGCAGCCTCGACAGATGTCGTTGTAGGGCATACCCATTTTGATGCGTGTTCCCCAAATGGCCAGTGCCCTGTTGTGGTAGCTGTTACTCTGTAAATACTTTTCCTTGACCTATTTTGTAAGTCGTTGGTTTTTTTCCTGTCATAAGTTGGCCATAATTGTTTAGTTATGACGCATTTTGTGATGTTTTTCCACCTGTTATTTGCAATTTGTTGAAATTGTCTATTGATCTCTCCTTTGGTTGATCCTAGCGGATTTGGTATTATCTCCGCCTCGGATTCGTTGAGGAAAGCTCCTGCCTGTGCCAACTCGTCTGCTTTTTCGTTACCGAAAATGTTCCTGTGGCCGGGAACCCAGATCAAGTTTAGTTGGAGCTTGTCTTTTATTGAGTTTAGAGCTCTCTTGCAGTTGTGAACTATGCTGGAATTTGTCATGGGTGAAGACAAGGCCAGGAGCGCCGCCTGGCTATCCGTAAATATATTTGCTTTATTTATATACCCGCGGTTTTCTAATTTAAAACCGCAACTT
>NW_026092389.1:0-6924 GCF_024586455.1 Bactrocera neohumeralis | reverse complement strand
TGTACCAGAAAATCAATTCTACACCTTAATCTAAGATTACAAAAATGTTCCAAATACATTATCGCTATGGCTATAGGACAACTCTATGACAACTCCAATAACACCAAAACGGCTAGTTAGCATAAATATGTAAAGTTCATAGTTTTACGCAACTTGATATCGATTGCTTAGTGTGTATGTATCAAAAAATCGATTCTACACCTTAACTTAAGATTGTGAAATTGCTCCAAATACACTGTCGTTATGGCTATAGGACAACTCTATGACAACTCCAATAACATCAAAACGGCTAGTTAGCATAAATATGTAAAGTTCATACTTTTACGCAACTTGATATCGATTGCTTAATGTGTATGTACCAAAAAATCAATTCTACACCTTAATTTCGGATTGTTAAATTGTTCCAAATACACTGTCGCTATGGCTATAGGACAACTCTATGACAACTCCAATAACATCAAAACGGCTAGTTAGCATAAATATGTAAAGTTCATATTTTTACGCAACCTGATATCGATTGCATTATGTGTATGTACCAAAAAATCAATTCTACACCTTAATTTAAGATTGTTAAATTGTTCCAAATACACTGTCGCTATTGCTATAGGACGACTCTATGACAACTCCAATAACATCAAAACGGCTAGTTAGCATAAATAAGTAAAGTTCATATTTTTACGCAACCTGATATCGATTGCATAATGTGTATGTACCAAAAAATCAATTCTACACCTTAATTTAAGATTGTTAAATTGTTCCAAATACACTGTCGCTATGGCTATAGGACAACTCTATGACAACTCCAATAACATCAAAACGGCTAGTTAGCATAAATATGTAAAGTTCATATTTTTACGCAACCTGATATCGATTGCATAATGTGTATGTACCAAAAAATCAATTCTACACCTTAATCTAAGATTGCAAAATTGTTCCAAATACATTGTCGCTATGGCTATAGGACAACTCTATGACAACTCCAATAACATCAAAACGGCTAAATAGCATAAATATGTAAAGTTCATATTTTTACGCAACTTGATATCGATTGCTTGTGTATGTATCAAAAATCGATTCTACACCTTAATTAAGATTGTGAAATTGTTCCAAATATAGTGTCGCTATTGCTATAGGACAACTCTATGACAACTCCAATAACATCAAAACGGCTAGTTAGCATAAATATGTAAAGTTCATATTTTTACGCAACTTGATATCGATTGCATAATGTGTATGTACCAAAAAATCGATTCTACACCTTAATTTAAGATTGTTAAATTGTTCCAAATACACTGTCGCTATTGCTATAGGACAACTCTATGACAACTCCAATAACATCAAAACGGCTAGTTAGCATAAATATGTAAAGTTCATATTTTTACGCAACTTGATATCGATTGCTTAATGTGTATGTATCAAAAAATCGATTCTACACCTTAATATAACATTGTAAAATTGTTCCAAATACACTGTCGCTAATGCTATAGGACAACTCTATGACAACTCCAATAACATCAAAACGGCTAATTAGCAAAAATATGTAAAGTTCATATTTTTACGCAACCTGATATCGATTGCATATTGTGTATGTACCAAAACATTAATTCATCACCTTAATTTAAGATTGTGAAATTGTTCCAGATACACTGTCGCTATGGCTATAGGACAACTCTATGACAACTCCAATAACATCAAAACGGCTAGTTAGCATAAATATGTAAAGTTCATATTTTTACGCAACTTGATATCGATTGCATAATGTGTATGTACCAAAAAATCAATTCTACACCTTAATTAAGGATTGTCAAATTGTTCCAAATACACTGTCGCTATTGCTATAGGACAACTCTATGACAACTCCAATAACATCAAAACGGCTAGTTAGCATAAATATGTAAAGTTCATATTTTTACGCAACTTGATATCGATTGCTTAATGTGTATGTATCAAAAAATCGATTCTACACCTTAACTTAAGATTGTGAAATTGCTCCAAAGACACTGTCGCTATTGCTATAGGACAACTCTATGACAACTCCAATAACATCAAAACGGCTAAATAGCATAAATATGTAAAGTTCATATTTTTACGCAACCTGATATCGATTGCATAATGTGTATGTACCAAAAAATCAATTCTACACCTTAATTAAGGATTGTTAAATTGTTCCAAATACATTGTCGCTATGGCTATAGGACAACTCTATGACAACTCCAATAACATCAAAACGGCTAGTTTGCATAAATATGTAAAGTTCATATTTTTACGCAACTTGATATCGATTGCATTAATGTGTATGTATCAAAAAATCGATTCTTCACCGTAATTAAGATTGTGAAATTGTTTCAAATATAGTGTCATTAGGGCTCTGCGACAACTCTATGACAACTCCAATAACATCAAAACGGCTAAATAGCATAAATATGTAAAGTTCATATTTTTACGCAACCTGATATCGATTGCATATTGTGTATGTACCAAAAAATCAATTCTACACCTTAATCTAAGATTGCAAAATTGTTCCAAATACATTGTCGCTATGGCTATAGGACAACTCTATGACAACTCCAATAACATCAAAACGGCTAGTTAGCATAAATATGTAAAGTTCATATTTTTACGCAACTTGATATCGATTGCTTAATGTGTATGTATCAAAAAATAAATTCTACACCTTAATTTAGGATTGTTTAATTGTTCCAAATACACTGTCGCTATGGCTATAGGACAACTCTATGACAACTCCAATAACATCAAAACGGCTAATTAGCATAAATATGTACAGTTCATATTTTAACTCAACTTGATTTCGATTGCTTAATATGTATGTACTAAAGAATCAATTCTACACCTTAATTTAAGATTGTGAAATTGCTCCAAATACACTGTCGCTATGGCTATAGGACAACTCTATGACAACTCCAATAACATCAAAACGGCTAATTAGCATAAATATGTACAGTTCATATTTTTACGCAACTTGATATCGATTGCATAATGTGTATGTACCAAAAAATCAATTATACACCTTAATTTAAGATTGTTAAATTGTTCCAAATACACTGTCGCTATTGCTATAGGACAACTCTATGACAACTCCAATAGCATCAAAAAGGGTAATTAGCATAAATATGTAAAGTTCATATTTTTACGCATCTTGATATCGATTGCATAATATGTATGTACCAAAAAATCAATTCTACACCTTAATTTAAGATTGTTAAATTGTTCCAAATACACTGTCGCTATTGCTATAGGACAACTCTATGACAACTCCAATAACATCAAAACGCGTAATTAGCATAAATATGTAAAGTTCATATTTTTACGCAACCTGATATCGATTGCATAATGTGTATGTACCAAAAAATCAATTCTACACCTTAATCTAAGATTGCAAAATTGTTCCAAATACATTGTCGCTATGGCTATAGGACAACTCTATGACAACTCCAATAACATCAAAACGGCTAGTTAGCATAAATATGTAAAGTTCATATTTTTACGCAACTTGATATCGATTGCTTAATGTGTATGTATCGAAAAATCGATTCTACACCTTAACTTAAGATTGTGAAATTGTTCCAAATACACTGTCGTTATGGCTATACGACAACTCTATGACAACTCCAATAACATCAAAACGGCTAATTAGCATAAATATGTAAAGTTCATATTTTTACGCAACTTGATATCGATTGCATAATGTGTATGTACCACAAAATCAATTCGACACCTTAATTTAAGATTGTTAAATTGTTCCAAATACACTGTCGCTATGGCTATAGGACAACTCTATGACAACTCCAATAACATCAAAACGGCTAGTTAGCATAAATATGTAAAGTTCATATTTTTACGCAACTTGATATCGATTGCTTAATGTGTATGTACCAAAAATCGATTCTACACCTTAATTAAGGATTGTTAAATTGTTCCAAATACACTGTTGCTATTGCTATAGGACAACCCTTTTACAACTCCAATAACATCAAAACGGCTAATTAGCATAAATATGTAAAGTTCATATTTTTACGCAACTTGATATCGATTGCATAATGTGTATGTACCAAAAAATCAATTCTACACCTTAATTTATAATTGCTAAATTGTTCCAAATACACTGTCGCTATTGCTATAGGACAACTCTATGACAACTCCAATAACATCAAAACGGCTAATTAGCATAAATAGGTAAATTTTATATTTTTACGCAACTTGATATCGATTGCATAATGTGTATGTGCCACAAAATCAATTCTACACCTTAATTTCGTATTGTCAAATTGATCCAAATGCACTGTCGCTATTGCTATAGAACAACTCTATGACAACTCCAATAACATCAAAACGGCTAATTAGCATAAATATGTAAAGTTCATATTTTTACGCAACCTGATATCGATTGCATATTGTGTATGTATCAAAAAATCGATTTTACACCTTAATCTAAGATTGTTAAATTGTTCCAAATACACTGTCGCTATGGCTATACGGACAACTCTATGACAACTCCAATAACATCAAAACGGCTAATTAGCATAAATATGTAAAGTTCATATTTTTACGCAACTTGATATCGATTGCTTAATGTGTATGTACCAAAAATCAATTCTACACCTTAATTTAAGATTGTTAAATTGTTCCAAATACACTGTCGCTATTGCTATAGGACAACTCTATGACAACTCCAAAAACTTCAAAACGGCTAAATAGCATAAATATGTAAAGATCATATTTTTACGCAACTTGATAATGATTGGTTACTGTGTATGTACCAAAAAATCAATTCCACACCTTAATTTAAGATTGTTAAATTGTTCCAAATACACTGTCGCTAGGGCTATACGACAACTCTATGACAACTCCAGTAACATCAAAACGGCTAGTTAGCATAAATATGTAAAGTTCATATTCTTACGCAACTTGATATCGATTGCTTAATGTGTATGTTCCAAAAAATCGGTTATACACCTTAATATAAGATTGCGAAATTGCTCCAAAGACACTGTAGTTATGGCTATAGGACAACTCTATGACAACTCCAATAACATCAAAACGGCTAGTTAGCATAAATATGTAAAGTTCATATTTTTACGCATCTTGATATCGATTGCTTAATGTGTATGTACCAAAAAATCGATTCTATTTAGATTGTTTTGTCCAAAAATGGCTATACACAACTCTAAATTTAAAATAAGGTAAACTATTGTAAAGTTGTTCCAAATACACTGTCGCCAAATTGCTATAGGACAACTCTATGACAACTCCAATAACATCAAAACGGCTAGTTAGCATAAATATGTTAAATTCATATTTTTACGCAACTTAATATCGATTGCATAATGTGTATGTACCAAAAAATGCGATTCTACACCTTAATTTAAAATTGTTCCAAATACACTGTCGCTATGGCTATAGGACAACTCTATGACAACTCCAATAACATCAAAACGGCTAATTAGCATAAATATGTACAGTTCATATTTTTACGCAACTTGATATCGATTGCTTAATGTGTATGTATCAAAAATCGATTCTACACATTAATATAAGCTTGTGAAGTTGTTCCATATACACTGTCGCTATTGCTATAAGACAACTCTATGACAACTCCAATAACATCAAAACGGCTAGTTAGCATAAATATGTAAAGTTCATATTTTTACGCAACCTGATATCGATTGCATAATGTGTATGTACCAAAAAATCAATTCTACACCTTAATTTAAGATTGTTAAATTGTTCCAAATACACTGTCGCTATTGCTATAGGACAACTCTATGACAACTCCAATAACATCAAAACGGCTAGTTAGCATAAATATGTAAAGTTCATATTTTTACGCATCTTGATATCGATTGCTTAATGTGTATGTACTAAAAATCGATTCTACACCTTAATTAAGATTGTGAAATTGTTTCAAATACACTGTCGTTATGGCTATAGACAACTCTATGACAACTCCAATAACATCAAAACGGCTAGTTATTATTTTTCATATTTTTACGCAACTTGATATCGATTGCATAATGTGTATGTACCAAAAAATCGATTCTACACCTTAATTTAGGATTGTTAAATTGTTCCAAATACACTGTCGCTATTGCTATAGGACAACTCTATGACAACTCCAATAACATCAAAACGGCTAATTAGCAAAAATATGTAAAGTTCATATTTTTACGCAACTTGATATCGATTGCTTAATGTGAATGTATCAAAAAATCGATTCTATACCTTAATATAAGCTTGTGAAGTTGTTCCATATACACTGTCGCTATTGCTATAGGACAACTCTATGACAACTCCAATAACATCAAAACGGCTAATTAGCAAAAATATGTAAAGTTCATATTTTTACGCTACCTGATATCGATTGCATATTGTGTATGTACCAAAAAATCAATTCTACACCTTAATTTTAAGATTGCAAAATTGTTCCAAATACACTGTCGCTATTGCTATAGGACAACTCTATGACAACTCCAATAACATCAAAACGCCCAGTTAGCATAAATATGTAACTTTCATATTTTTACGCATCTTGATATCGATTGCTTAATGTGTATGTACCAAAATCAATTCTACACCTTAATTTAAGATTGTTAAATTGTTCCAAATACACTGTCGCTATTGCTATAGGACAACTCTATGACAACTCCAATAACATCAAAACGGCTAGTTGGCATAAATATGTAAAGTTCATATTTTTACGCTACCTGGTATCGATTGCATATTGTGTATGTACCAAAAAATCAATTCTACACCTTAATTTCGGATTGTTAAATTGTTCCAAATACACTGTCGCTATTGCTATAGGACAACTCTATGACAACTCCAATAACATCAAAACGGCTAGTTAGCATAAATGTGTAAAGTTCACATTTTTACGCATCTTGATATCGATTGCTTAATGTGTAT
>NW_026092388.1:0-10483 GCF_024586455.1 Bactrocera neohumeralis | reverse complement strand
TACTTCATTTTATTTTTAAAAAAAATTTGGGAATTTTTTTATAAAATTAATAAATTTTTCCATAAGCAGGTCATCGAATTAAAAAATAAACAATATTTAAAGAGGGTTTGTTTGTAATTTATTATTTTTTAAATTGGGGTTTCTTCTCTAAAACTAAAACCTTTTCATTTATCTGAAAATTAAATCAAGAATATTTTTTTCCTTTTATTATGAAATCATAAAAAACCAGACCGGGGTATCAAAGAATGGCCCGCCTTTCCGTTTTCCCCGTTTTTTGTTTTTGTAATTTCATTTTTTCGTATTTTTTTTGGGTTCTTTTTCAATTCTAGTGAAAACTGAATTTATGCACTCATAAAGCTGGAAGATTTCCATACTGAAATTCTAATGAAAAAACATTTAAAAAAAAAATTTCCCCAAAACGGTTTAGAAAGATTAAATTCGAAAAAAAGGATTGTTACCTGTAATTTGAATATTAAAGTGAAGAGTTTAAACACTCACGGTTGAAAATTTTGTAATTTTTTTGGTTAAAAGGTCATGAATTTGTCCCAAATGCTGCCCAAAATATACCCCCAAGGGCATTTTTTTTAGAACTATGTGTTTTTATATAAGTATAGGCTTAAACCGTCTGAAAAATTTTTTTCGAATTATATTAAAAATCTATTCCAAAAATCCCATCAAATCAAAAATTTTTCCCACACCCCCTTTAAAAAGAAAGAAAATAAATTTGAAGTTCAAACCGGGAATAATGTCGAGTTTAAAAAAAATGGGTTTTTTTTAAAAAAAAAAAAATTATTTTACAAAAATTTGGAAGAGTTGATATCCCCGACCTGCAACCAAAAAAATTTGTTAATGACACTATAGACTATGTGTCCCTTTAAAAGACCGATACTCAAGTCCTATTGGTTTAAAGTTTGTTGCCCCAAGGCCCCCATCAACGGTTTTTTATTTTGGGCCTTTTTTAAACCTTCCAATAGTAGGGGTCAAACTAAGGGGATAAGATACAGAAAATGCAAAAAAAAAAGAAAAAAAATTATCCTATGGCCTTAAACGAAATTAAAAAAACATAAATTTTAATTAATAATATAATTTAGTTTACTTCCCTTTTAAACATAAAAAGAAATGAAAAAATACCGAACGTACGAAGAAGACCGAAAAAAAATTTAAAAAGTATAGTGGTAAGGTTTGCGGCAGAGGCAAAAAAAATGGATGAGAGAAAAAATTTAAATCCGGTTAACGTTCCTCCGTTTGTCATCTATCGGCAAGATGTACCCTGGTAAAAATTGAGATAAAATTTTAAAGATTTTTAAAAAATTAAAAGCAAAATGGGCGGTGACCACGCCTCGCCCAAAAATCGTCTTTAAACCCCAAAAAACCTAAAGACCACAACTAACCCCTAATTAAGATAAAAAATGTTCATTCACAGTGATCCTTAAAGGGCACCTGTAAAAAAAAAACATTAAAAAGGGGCTTACCCCCTCTAATGTTTTTAATGTGCTTATCTCTAAACCACAAAAAAAAAAAAACCAAATTTGGATAATATTATAAGAACCCCAAAAGCAGTGAAATTTTTGAAATCAAAGGTAACTCCCCTTTAAAAATCTGTTCAAAACACAAAAGTTAATAAATCAATAACTAAAACGAAAGAGGCATTCAATTATCCCCTTTCCAAAAGGCGTGAAGGTTTATGGGCTTGTAAAACAGCGCGATGGGTGTTAACCCCCCATTTTTGGTAAACCTTTAGAGATTGTCCCAATTTTGACTAAATTTGTACTTAACATTTTTATTTTAGTGTGTGAAACTAGAAAACGGATTAAACTCCCCCATTATATAAAAAAATTAAAAATTTAAAATTTTTTTTTTACTTTCACACACAAAACAAGATGGGTTTATAATGGAATATTTTGGAAAATTTTAAAAATTATAACTTTTCAAAAAAAGTCCAAAACCAACCAAACATTAAACCTTACCGAATTGGAATAATATCTATGTTTTTTGCCCAAAAAATCATTATTCTGAAATTGGTTGAAGGGTTCACTTCCTGACCCCGATATGATTAAATAAAATTTTTCAAAATTCCTGGCTTTAGCTGGATATATCGTAATTTTATTTCAGTGAAAATTTTAGAACATTTTTTTTTATCATAACAGTTACATTTGCCAAATGGATCAATTGGGGGTAAACTTTCCCATAAAAAAATTTTCCAAACATCCCGGGGATTTTTTATATTTAAAAGATTTTCGTTTTTTTAATAAACCTTGGGGCCCCATTTTTTGTTTTTCTGGGGTTTTTTATTCGTCGCATTTTTTTTGGGCATGTATGCCCCTTTTTTAAAGTTTATTTTACCGGTCACGTGTTATTGATTTTTTTCTTTTTAAGTGTTCGGAGTTAAAAAGTCGAAAACATGGAAAAATAAAGAAAATCCCAAATTTTTGCAATTACTAAAAAAAGGGGAAAAAGGGATCTCTCCCAATTTAAAAAATTTGGCGGTTTATGGACCCGATACATTTTTTCCTTTTTCCCCCGCCACAACGATGGTTTCAACTTTTTCGTTCTGGTGTAAAATTATTTGAAGATGCCCCACGCCCAAAAGGCCTTCGTAAAAATTTGCGAAAAAATGGGAAAAGGCCGAAAGAGACCGGCATAAAAACAGGTAGCATCGGTAAAAGAGCTGGGAAGTCATCAAAATTAAATTTTCAAAAAAAATTCAAAAAAAATACCAAAGATTTTTTTGACAACCCTTATAAAAAATTGGGTATTCCGATTTTTGGTTGACGTTTTGGGTCTTAAGGTATTTAAACTGGTTTACCCCTTTTTCTTACTGGTTTTAATTTTTTTAAGATATTCTAGATAAGACAATAATCATAAAAAACAAAGTGGAATAAATTTTTTTGGTTATAACCCTTTAAAAAATTGAATTTTTTTTTTAAAAATTCAAAAAAGCGTTATATTGGAAAAAAGGCGTGTTTGTAATTTATTTCAATATTTTGGGACATTCATCAGTGTTAAGAAAAAAATTTTAAACCGAATTTCCTTGAAATCGGTGGGGTAGTTCCGAGATATGGTTTTGGTTTAAAAGGGGCGGGCGCCAGATTTTAATTTAAAAAAGCCCCAGTTCTCCTTTTTCCCTTTTTCCTAAAAAATTTTTTTTCCCGACTTTTTTTTTGTCCCGGGTTCCCACTTTTTTGATTTTCAACATAACCTTTTTATGGGGAAAAGGGGGTGGTTATTATCCGGGTTTCTTCCATTTTTGAACTGGATAGGAAATGCCCCCGAAGGGAAAGACCCTTAGAGGTTTTTGACTTTGCTTTGTAGTTTCCCCGGGTATTTCAAAAACTTTTTTAAAAAGGGTTTAAAAATTCCCTTCCCCTTTTCAAAAAATTGTCCAAAAATTTTCCCCCGAAGGATCCTTTTCCCCAAAATTTCACTTTAATATCTTTTTTTATGTTTATTATGACACTTTATGGGGTTTTGGTTTCCCCGGCCATTTTTTTGGGGGGCAGGGGGCCCGGTTTTTTCTCTTGACCTTCGTAGGGGAGCCAAAAAATACTTTCCCATTGATACCCTAAATTTTTTACTCAAGTTACACCCACACGGACGGGACAGACAGACATCCGGATTTAACTCACTGTCCCCCTTTACTTTGGTATATAAAATTCTTTTTCTGATTTTTAGTTTTAGGATTTAAAAAAAACCGTTAGGGAAAAAAACCTAATAATCTTTTTAAACAACTTTTTTTGGAAGTATTTAAAAAAATTATTTAAATATTATTCCCAGGTAAAAAAAAGAATTTAGTTGTAGGATTTTTTTTAAATTTTTTCAAAAGGGCACCAAAGTTTAAGTATTGTTTTCAAAAATTTACTTTTTTAATAGGGGTAAAAAAATTTAACAGTTGGGGGAAAAAATTATTTTTTGGACACATTTTGGAGCACTTTTTTTGTCCAAAACGTTGCTAAAACAAATTAATAAAATAAATAAAATATAACAGTATTCAAAAAAAAAATTAAAGACTTTTTGGAAAAAACTTCAAAGGTACAAGAGATATTTTCATTTATTATTGTGTCTATTAAAAATTTTTATTTTACAAACTTTTTGCGTTTTTATTACAAATTTTAAAAAAATTTCTTTTTCATTCAAAATTTTTACGAAATTCTCAGGCACATTTTTAAAAAGTTTAAAAAACACCAGCAGCTATTTTTTAAAAACCTCAACCCAGCTAAAAGTTTTAAAAGGAAAACCCATGGTCCTTAAGAAACTAAAACCATATTATGGGGCCTTTTTAAAATTTCATGTAAATTTAAAATTTTCAGCTAAATTAAAATTTTTTAACTAAACTTTTGTAAATTTTTCGAAAGCCAGTTGTTTGTCAACAAATTTCCCCCAAACATACAAAATAATGGGGAAGGCCTCCAAGGGGACTTTAAACTTTTATGTTGAGTTCTAACCAAAATGGCGTATTTTCCAATCATTCGCCAACTGATGATTTGTTTTATTATTTGTCTTTTTTGGGGGTGCCATGCCCGAAAGGGGAATGGCGGGCATTTAAAAGGGAAAAACGGAAAACCCCCGGTTTGAAACACAAAAAGACAGACACTCAAATTTTCAAAGTCCCCAACATTGTTAGCCTTTTGGGAAATTTAAAATTGGGTTTTTATTTAACTGTCCCCAAAAACCAAAAGAAAAGGGGAAAAGGGGGGAAAAAGGGGTATTTGGGAAGGGATTTCAAAAGGGCAAAATTGGCTAATTTTAAATGTCATTAATAGGGAAGTGCCCGACAGGGCCTGTATAAGGGTTGTGGAGGAGGGAGAAAAGGGGGAGAAAAGGTGGGCAGGAAAGGCTTGTGGGGTTTCCAGTTGTTTAGGGAAATGCAATCGGGGATTTTTAAACCACCGAAAAATCCCTCGTCCAGGCAAATTGAAGGGAAAAGGAAAGTGAAAGTTTTTGGGTTTGTAACGGGTCACCACCCCCGCCACAAAACTCCCGGGGCCTTATTTGTTCAATACAAATTTAAGCCATTTTCCCCCCTTTTTTTAAAAGGGGGTTTTTTTTTGGGGGGGTTTTTTTTGGGTTTTTTTTTTTTTTTTTCCCCAAAAGGTTTTAAAAATTTTTTTTTTTTTTAAAAAAAATTTTTTAAAAAAGGGGAAAAAGGGGAAATATTTCAAAGGTTTTTGGGGGGGGGAAAAAAAGGGAAAAAATTTTTTGGGGGTCCTTTTTAAAAAAAAAGGGGAAAAAAGGAAAAAGGAAATTTTTAAAGGTTTTTGCCCAAAAGGGGGAAAAAAAGGTTGGGGGGGAACTTCCCCCCAAAAAGGGGAAAAAATATTTTTAAAAAGTTTTTAAAAAAAAAAATTTCCAAAGATCCCGGGGGGTTTTTAAATTAAAGGGGGGGGGGTGGCCCCTTTTTTTTTTTAAAAAAAATTTTTTTTTTCTTAAAATTTTTAAACTTTTTTAAAAATTCCAAAAGAAAATTTTTTTTTTAAAATTTTTTTAAAAAAACCAAAAGGGGGTTTAAAAAAAAACCCCCCAAAAAAAAGGGGAAAAATTTTTTAAAAAGGGCCCCCCTTTTTTTAAAAAAGGGTTTTGGGGGGGCCCCCCCTTTTTTTTTTGGGGAATTTCCCTTTCCCCAAAAAAGTAAATTTTTCCCCTTAAAAACCAAAATTTTTTTCCCAAAATTTTGGGTTTTAAAAAAAATTTTTTTAAATTTTTCCCCCCGGGAAAAACCAAAAAGGGGGAAAAAAATTTTTGGGGGGGGAAAAAAATTTTTTTTTAAAAAAAAAATTTTTTTTTTTATAAAAAGGGGGGCCCCCCTTTTTTTTTTTTTTAAAAAAATTTTGGGGTTTTGGTTTTTTATTTAAAAATTTTTTTTTAAAAAAAAGTTTTTTTTTAAAATTTTTTAAAAAGGGGTTTTTTTTTAAAATTTTTTTTAAAAAAAAAAATTTTTGGTTTTTAAAAAAAAAAAAGGTTTTTTTCCCAAAATTTTTTATATTAAAAATTTTTTTTTTTTTTTTTTTTAAAAAAAAAAAAATTTTAAAAAAAAAAAAATTTTTTTTTTGGGGACAAAAAAAGGGTTTTTTTGAAAAAATTTTTTTTAAAGTTTTAAAATTTTCCAAAAAAAAAAAAATTTTTTTTAAAGGGGAAAAAATTTTTTTGGGGGTTTTTTTTTTTTGGTTTTTTTTGGTTTAATTAAAAAAAATTTTTTGGGGTTTTTTTAGAAAAAATTTTTTTTTGGGTTTTTTTGTTTTTTTTTTTTTTTTCCAAAAGGGGGTTAAAAAAAAAAAAAAAACCCCCTTTTTTCCCAAAATTTTTTTTTAATTTTTTTGGTTTGGGGGAAAAAAAATTTTTAAAAAAAAAAACCCCCCGGGTTTTAAAAAACCCCTTGGGGGCCAAAAAAAAAAATTTTTTTTTTTTTTTTAAAACCCCAAAAAAAAATTTTTTTTTTTTTAAAAAAATTTTTTTTTTAAATTTTTTAAAAATTTTTTTTTTTAAATTTTAAATAATTTAAAAATTTTTTAAAAAAAAAAAAAAAAAAAAAAAAAAAAAAAAAAAAAAAAAAAAAAAAAAAAATTTTTAAAGAAAAAAAAAATTTTTTTAAAAAAAAAAAAATTTTTTTTTTTAAAAAAAAGGAAACCCCTTAACCCAAAATTTTTTTTTAAAAAAATTTTTAAAAATTTTTTAAAAAAAATTTTAAAATTTAATAAAAGGGTTTTTTTTTAAAAAAAAAAAAAAATTTTAAAAAATTTTTTTTTAAAATTTTTTTTAAAAAAAATTTTTTTTTTTTCCCCCAAAAAAAAAACCCCAAAAAAAATTTAAAAAAATTTTTTTTTTTTTAAAAAAAAAAAAAATTCCTTTTTTTTTTTGGGGGGGGTTTTTTTTTTAAAAAAAAAGGAAAATTTAAAAATCCCAAAAAAAAAAAAACTTTTTTAAAAAAAAAAAAAATTTTTTTTTTAAAAAAAAAAAATTTTTAAAAAATGAAAAAACCCTTTTTTTTAAAAAATTTTTTTTTTAATTTTAAAAAAAGGAAATTTTAAAAAGGGGAAAAAAAAAACTTTTAAAATTTTTTTTTTAAAAAGGGGTTAAATTTTTTTTTCAAATTTTTTTTTTGAAAAAAAAAAATATTCCCCCGGGGGAAAAAATTTTTTTAAAAAAAAAATTTGGAAAAACCCGGCCCCCCAAAAAAAAAACCCCCCCCGGGTTAAAAAAAAATTTTTTGGGAATAAAATTTTTTTTTTTAAAAAAATATAGTTAGCAAAAATTTGGGTAAGGTTTGGGGCCGGGCCCCAAAAAAATAAACCATAAAAGTTGGGAGGTTTAAAACTAGAGGTAAATATCGATGGGACTATCGATGTATCGAGTTTTTTTGACTATCGATGAGTTTGATATTTTTTTTTTAACTTTTGAAAATTTTTTGATTTTTAACTATCGATAGTTTGACATCTGCTATACACTCCATTGTGAAAAAACCCCAAATAAAAAGGTTTCATTTTTCGTTTTTATTATATATATATAAAAAAATATTTGACAAATTATTATTTTATTACAATAAAATTTTTAAGTGACTTTCCCTTCCCAAAAAGGAAATGGGGAAAAAACCAGGGGTCCCAAAATAATTTCATACAAAGCCCCTTTTTCCGAGATCCCCCGGGAACAAAAAAAAAAATTTTTTATGTTTAAATTTAAAAAATGTGACAAAAAAAAATGTTTAAATCCCAAAAAATTATATAAAACTAGTGGATATTTCCCCAAAATGGACCACCTTGGTGATCATTTCTGCACGGAGCGGGGAAGCCCGGCACATTAAAAAATTTTTTAAAAAGATGACATCTAGGAAATAACCCCAGCGGAAAGAATTTGTTTTGGGGTTTTTGCGAAGGGTTGCTATGATGTACAACCATTTGCATTGTAAAGTTCCAGGATTTAGAGAGTTTCGGTTTTGATCCTAAAAAGAATTCGAATGTTCATATAAAAAAGTTTAGAAAATGGAAAAACAAATTACAGGCCATTCTTAATGAAATTAAAGCTGTCTATAACCACTGATTTTTTGTCATAATGGTTTTTTGGCGTTCTTTTATTTCTTGATGGCGATTTAAAAATACGATCGGCATTTTTAACCATCAAACCCCTTTAATAAACCCCAAACCATTCAGCTCCATTTATATCGTTTGAGTCCGCAAAAATGGAATATACCCAAAAATCAACTGCGGGTTACAGAAAACGCTGCATAAATGATTAAAGCCTGTGAACTGCTTCAGAAGAGGCATCTGCCGTGCTTTTTTATTCCAAAATTTTTAGTACGACCTTTTGTTATAAAAGAAAAAGCATTATTGTGTTGAAACGCTTGTAGCAATTTCGCAGCATAGCATACAAAAATTAAAGAAAGAACGGGGTGGTGAAAAAAGATAGCCGATTCAAAAGTTTCAACAAGAGGGAAAAACCCTTCTTGGGTTTCCCAATTTTACTTATTAAGGACCCATTTTTGAGTGTTTTTGGGAACACAAAGCGCCACCAGTTCTAACAAAAAGAAAAAAGAACTTCAAGAGATTTTTATTTTGAACCTTCAACACATATATAAAATTTTATCGGGTAATAAATAGGGACGATAATTTGCAGGGGATTCATAACGTTAATGAAGTTCAATCAATATTGAAAATTTTTTGGGATCGGAACCCATTAATTAGGACAAAAAAAACAGGGGTTTTCCCCATATGAACCAGAAGACTATTCCCCCTTTCTAGATCCAAGATTTAAAAATAAAAAAAAGAAGGGTTTCAGTGGTCAAAAGCGGCCCCGGTTGGGCTGGGGGAAAAAGATTGTTTAAATCGACAAATTTCAGCATCGCATCGAATGAAAAGAAGGAACCGTCGACCAAAAAAAATTTAAACCCCAGATTTATGAATTTTTTAAGCGAAGCTATCCAGCAAAAATCAAACCCAAAAGAGCGGATTATCATCACACTACGCAATACACGAAAACCCCAAAGAGCCGCAGATGGACCATGGAATCGGAAGGGAAACATTTTGTGTAACGCTTATATAAACAAATTTATTCATTTTAGACTAACGACGAAATGAATAATAAAAACAGGCACAAAATTTTGGGGATTCCCGCAACTTCAACGGAGTTCCCTGCACAAAGTTGAAATTAGTCTAGGAGAACAAATGAAGGAAAAAAAGTAGATATGTTTTATTTATCAACAAAAAACAAAATTCAATATTGATCTTTTAAAACCACTGGGGCCTTTTTTTCCCTTTTTTCCCAACTTATGTTAAAAAGAATTTATAATCTTTTTTTTTTTTATGAAAAAAATTAGTTATTTTGTTCTTGGAAAGACAGGGTTTTTTGAATTATTTTTTAACATATTTTTTTTTGAACCTTTTGGACGTAATATCGATATTTTTTTTTTTATCGATATATTAGTTTTTTTAAAATTTTAAACATCCATGGTGCGACTATGATAGTTTGACACCTATTTAAACTCTAAAAAAACACCCCAAGACGAAATGGTGACGCCCAAAAGGGGTTACGACAAAAACGGGTGACTATAAAGTGAAACTGTTCGAAATAAGGGCACTTTTAAAAAAAACAAAATGTATACATCCATGATTCACGAATATTTGGGGAGAAAGCGTGCAAAATGGGGGCCGCCCGAACCCCTTTTTTCCCAAAAAAAACGACGAGTTGATGATTCAGAGCATGTTTGGGGAAATCAAGATATTTTTTGATAGATAAATGAATTGGCCCCCCATTTACCCGAATCCCAACCCACATCATCGATTGAATTAAAAGATGAACCCGCCCAAAACATGCAAAAAACAACAGTCGACCGTCGAGATTTGACGTCGTTTTTAGGACACATGGAATAAATTTTTTGGTTTTTTAAGGGAATAAAATTAACGGATATTGTATAGCTTTATTGGGGTCGTTTGGGAAGGGCGATATCCCAAAAACGACTGTCGCACTTATAGAAAAGTAAGTTTTTTTTCATAAAATCCGTTTAAAGCGGGAAAACGATGAAAAAAATCCATAATTGTTTATAATTATCGCCTTCAGCGACTTTTCCTTTTTCAGATCTCAAAGAATGTTTGGGGAAACTTTTGAATGAAACTTTTTAAAGAAAAAATAACGCCGAAACGCGACTTATTTTGAAGCAGAAATCAAACTACAAAAGTGGTATCGAAAATTGGAGGGTTCATGGTTTTTTAAAAAACACGAATTTCCAAAAAAATGACGGGACCCTTTAATGAACCGTTTTATGGCTGAATAAGGATGGTTTTTTCTTTCCTAAAGGAAAAACCTTGCCTTATAAATTTTGGTCAAACGTGCAAAAGGCCGGGAAGAAGAGGGGTTGGGAAAATTGCAAAATGATAGTTGTTTTTTTTGTAAAAAAAATTTTAATAACAATTCAGTTCAAATAATCCAAACTAAAAAAAGAAGCAATGCAAAAAAATTTATTAAAAAAAAAATAAATGATTTAATAGTTGCATTGTTATTT
>NW_026092387.1:0-4599 GCF_024586455.1 Bactrocera neohumeralis | reverse complement strand
TTGCTTCAAATTATAAGCATGAATCTTTTCGAACATAAAGCCATAACGGCAGTGCATTTGGAAGAATTCGACAATCTTATATTCAGGTATAAAGTCGATTTTCTTGTATATACACATTCAGCAGTCGGTGTTGAGTTGCTTCAAATTACGAAAATCAAATATTAAAGTTAATTAGCCTTCTTCATCTTATCGAAGTTGACATAAAGCCATAACGGCAGTGCATTTGGAAGAATTCGACAATCTTATATTCAGGTATAAAGTCGATTTTCTTGTATATACACATTTAGCAGTCGGTGCTGAGTTGCTTCAAATCATTAACATCAAATATTTAAGTTAATTAGCCTTCTTCATCTTATCGAAATTGACATAAAGCCATAACGGCAGTGCATTTGGAAGAATTCGACAATCTTATATTCAGGTATAAAGTCGATTTTCTTGTATATGCATATTTAGCAGTCGATATTGAGTTGCTTTAAATCATTAACATCAAATATTAAAGTTAATTAGCCTTCTTCATCTTATCGAAGTTGACATAAAGCCATAACGGCAGTGCATTTGGAAGAATTCGACAATCTTATATTCAGGTATAAAGTCGATTTTCTTGTATATACACATTTAGCAGTCGGTGTTGAGTTGCTTCAAATCATTAACATCAAATATTAAAGTTAATTAGCCTTCTTCATCTTATCGAAGTTGACATAAAGCCATAACGGCAGTGCATTTGGAAGAATTCGACAATCTTATATTCAGGTATAAAGTCGATTTTCTTGTATATACACATTTAGCAGTCGGTGCTGAGTTGCTTCAAATCATTAACATCAAATATTAAAGTTAATTAGCCTTCTTCATCTTATCGAAGTTGACATAAAGCCATAACGGCAGTGCATTTGGAAGAATTCGACAATCTTATATTCAGGTATAAAGTCGATTTTCTTGTATATACACATTTAGCAGTCGGTATTGAGTTGCTTCAAATCATTAAAATCAAATATTAAAGTTAATTAGCCTTCTTCATCTTATCGAAGTTGACATAAAGCCATAACGGCAGTGCATTTGGAAGAATTCGACAATCTTATATTCAGGTATAAAGTCGATTTTCTTGTATATACACATTTAGCAGTCGGTGCTGAGTTGCTTCAAATCATTAACGTCAAATATTAAAGTTAATTAGCCTTCTTCATCTTATCGAAGTTGACATAAAGCCATAACGGCAGTGCATTTGGAAGAATTCGACAATCTTATATTCAGGTATAAAGTCGATTTTCTTGTATATACACATTTAGCAGTCGGTGCTGAGTTGCTTCAAATCATTAACATCAAATATTAAAGTTAATTAGCCTTCTTTATCTTATTAAAGTTGACATAAAGCCATAACGGCAGTGCATTTGGAAGAATTCGACAATCTTATATTCAGGTATAAAGTCGATTTTCTTGTATATACACATTTAGCAGTCGGTGCTGAGTTGCTTCAAATCATTAAAATCAAATATTAAAGTTAATTAGCCTTCTTCATCTTATCGAAGTTGACATAAAGCCATAACGGCAGTGCATTTGGAAGAATTCGACAATATTATGTTCAGGTATAAAAGCAATTTTCTTGTATATACACATTTAGCAGTCGGTGTTGAGTTGCTTCAAATCATTAAAATCAACTACTTAAGTTAATTAGCCTTCTTCATCTTATCGAAGTTGACATAAGGCCATAACGGCAGTGCATTTGGAAGAATTCGACAATCTTATATTCAGGTATTATGTCGATTTTCTTGTATATACACATTTAGCAGTCGGTGCTGAGTTGCTTCAAATCACTAAAATCAAATATTAAAGTTAATTAGCCTTCTTCATCTTATCGAAGTTGACATAAAGCCATAACGGCAGTGCATTTGGAAGAATTCGACAATCTTATATTCAGGTATAAAGTCGATTTTCTTGTATATACACATTTAGCAGTCGGTATTGAGTTGCTTCAAATCATTAACATCAAATATTAAAGTTAATTAGCCTTCTTCATCTTATCGAAGTTGACATAAAGCCATAACGGCAGTGCATTTGGAAGAATTCGACAATCTTATATTCAGGTATAAAGTCGATTTTCTTGTATATACACATTTAGCAGTCGGTATTGAGTTGCTTCAAATCATTAACATCAAATATTAAAGTTAATTAGCCTTCTTCATCTTATCGAAGTTGACATAAAGCCATAACGGCAGTGCATTTGGAAGAATTCGACAATCTTATATTCAGGTATAAAGTCGATTTTCTTGTATATACACATTTAGCAGTCGGTGCTGAGTTGCTTCAAATCATTAAAATCAAATATTAAAGTTAATTAGCCTTCTTCATCTTATCGAAGTTGACATAAAGCCATAACGGCAGTGCATTTGGAAGAATTCGACAATCTTATATTCAGGTATAAAGTCGATTTTCTTGTATATACACATTTAGCAGTCGGTGTTGAGTTGCTTCAAATCATTAACATCAAATATTAAAGTTAATTAGCCTTCTTCATCTTATCGAAGTTGACATAAAGCCATAACGGCAGTGCATTTGGAAGAATTCGACAATCTTATATTCAGGTATAAAGTCGATTTTCTTGTATATACACATTTAGCAGTCGGTGTTGAGTTGCTTCAAATCATTAAAATCAAATATTAAAGTTAATTAGCCTTCTTCATCTTATCGAAGTTGACATAAAGCCATAACGGCAGTGCATTTGGAAGAATTCGACAATCTTATATTCAGGTATAAAGTCGATTTTCTTGTATATACACATTTAGCAGTCGGTGCTGAGTTGCTTCAAATCATTAACGTCAAATATTAAAGTTAATTAGCCTTCTTCATCTTATCGAAGTTGACATAAAGCCATAACGGCAGTGCATTTGGAAGAATTCGACAATCTTATATTCAGGTATAAAGTCGATTTTCTTGTATATACACATTTAGCAGTCGGTATTGAGTTGCTTCAAATCATTAAAATCAAATATTAAAGTTAATTAGCCTTCTTCATCTTATCGAAGTTGACATAAAGCCATAACGGCAGTGCATTTGGAAGAATTCGACAATCTTATATTCAGGTATAAAGTCGATTTTCTTGTATATACACATTTAGCAGTCGGTGCTGAGTTGCTTCAAATCACTAAAATCAAATATTAAAGTTAATTAGCCTTCTTCATCTTATCGAAGTTGACATAAAGCCATAACGGCAGTGCATTTGGAAGAATTCGACAATCTTATATTCAGGTATAAAGTCGATTTTCTTGTATATACACATTTAGCAGTCGGTGTTGAGTTGCTTCAAATCATTAAAATCAAATATTAAAGTTAATTAGCCTTCTTCATCTTATCGAAGTTGACATAAAGCCATAACGGCAGTGCATTTGGAAGAATTCGACAATCTTATATTCAGGTATAAAGTCGATTTTCTTGTATATACACATTTAGCAGTCGGTATTGAGTTGCTTCAAATCACTAAAATCAAATGTTAAAGTTAATTAGCCTTCTTCATCTTTTCGAAGTTGACATAAAGCCATAACGGCAGTGCATTTGGAAGAATTCGACAATCTTATATTCAGGTATAAAGTCGATTTTCTTGTATATACACATTTAGCAGTCGGTGTTGAGTTGCTTCAAATCATTAAAATCAAATATTAAAGTTAATTAGCCTTCTTCATCTTTTCGAAGTTGACATAAAGCCATAACGGCAGTGCATTTGGAAGAATTCGACAATCTTATATTCAGGTATAAAGTCGATTTTCTTGTATATACACATTTAGCAGTCGGTATTGAGTTGCTTCAAATCATTAAAATCAAATATTAAAGTTAATTAGCCTTCTTCATCTTATCGAAGTTGACATAAAGCCATAACGGCAGTGCATTTGGAAGAATTCGACAATCTTATATTCAGGTATAAAGTCGATTTTCTTGTATATACACATTTAGCAGTCGGTGTTGAGTTGCTTCAAATCATTATTGTCAAATATTAAAGTTAATTAGCCTTCTTCATCTTAACGGCAGTGCATTTGGAAGAATTCGAAATCTTGACATAAAGCCATATACACATTTAGGTCGGTGTTGAGTTGCTTCAAATCATTAAAATCAAATATTAAAGTTAATTAGCCTTCTCCATCTTTTCGAAGTTGACATAGAGCCATAACGGCAGTGCATTTGGAAGAATTCGACAATCTTATATTCAGGTATAAAGTCGATTTTCTTGTATATACACATTCAGCAGTCGGTGCTGAGTTGCTTCAAATCACTAAAATCAAATATTAAAGTTAATTAGCCTTCTTCATCTTTTCGAAGTTGACATAAAGCCATAACGGCAGTGCATTTGGAAGAATTCGACAATCTTATATTCAGGTATAAAGTCGATTTTCTTGTATATACACATTTAGCAGTCGGTATTGAGTTGCTTCAAATCATTAAAATCAAATTTTTAAGTTAATTAGCCTTCTTCATCTTATCGAAGTTGACATAAAGCCATAACGGCAGTGCATTTGGAAGAATTCGACAATCTTATATTCAGGTATAAAGTCGATTTTCTTGTATATACACATTTAGCAGTCGGTGCTGAGTTGCTTCAAATCACTAAAATCAAAT